>NW_028134857.1:0-96705 GCF_964662115.1 Mustela nivalis | reverse complement strand
ATGCTTTCGGCCCAGACCCCTTCCTAAGAGTGGAGCATGCGCCCTGCCCTACTCATGCCCTCCTGTCTCCTTAGCAACCAGGCTTCTGTCTCTCTGCACTGGGAGTGGGTGATACTTTATTGCCGGCTCTCCTGCTTCGCAACCGTTTCGAGACCAGAAGGCCAATGGCTCCTGTTGTCCCCGGGCAGCGTGTTGCACCTTCCACAGACATGCTCCTGGGGACGGCACTGAAACACGTGTCCCTTTCCTTAAGGCTCTTTCCACAGGCGCAACCGCGCTTCTCTCTCAGGCAGAAAGGATGCCCAGGCATAGAGCATTTTGCTCCCTGTGGGTTTATTACACCGTGCTGAGGAGACCAGCTCAGGCAACAGGAGCATGCCTCAGACCGGACTCTGATTTGCCAAAGATTGCTGTGCTTTACCAGAGAGGATGCCAGGGCAAAGAGGCTTTCGCTCTATGCGGGTTTCTCCCATCCTGCTGGGAATACTAGGCTAAGGCAAGCAGGAACAGCAGCCCTCAGAACTGACTCTGTTTTCCCAGTGACTGCTATGCTTTCGAAGGGGTTTTCAGCTTGGCACGATCCGAGCTTCGCTGCTGCTTCCTAAGATAGGCTTTGGGTGTTCGTTCTGTCGCGGCAGGGAAGAAGAGCCGCGGGAGAGCTGGTGCCTCTTGGAATTGCTTTCCCGGGCTCCAAGTTCACTCTCGGGGTTCACCTTGCTATGCCGGAACTAAGCAGACACAGTCACAACCCTGCAGCAGCATGCGTGGCCTAGCATGGCATTCTATGCCTATTACCATCTCTTGTCCTAGGTAAGTCTTTGCCTTTTGCTCTGGCACTCAGGTAGACTCGGGATCTAGGCCAGTGCCTTGACCACAGAGGAGGGGAGGCCACAGGATCCCTGCCCACGGCCTGTGCACTGGGATGGGGAACTGTGGGGGACTGTCTCCACTCTTTCACCGGCACACACCCTGCCACTCACATCGCTGCCACTTCTTGGTGGAAGACGTCATCTGACTGACCGTTTCTCCATGGGGTTGTTTCTGCGAGTTCCGGGTATGGCACCTGGTGGCAAGCCCAAGTCTGCCCTTGGGACAGGTGGCCAAGGAGATGCTGTCCCCTTGGGAACAGAGGCACAGGACAGGCCTTCCTTCTGCCCAGACTCCTTCCTCGGAGTGGTGCACGCACCTCGGCCCTAGTCGTCCCCTCATGTCTGCTTAGCATCCAGGCTTCCATCTCTCCACACAGGGAGCGGGTGACATTGGCCTGCTGTTTGTGCCACGGCAGGCTATCCTGCTTCCCAAACCCAAGGCCAACGGCTCCTTCTCTTCTCCGGGGTCGGCATGCAGCGACTTCCCCACACTTGGCTTCTCTCTCAGGCAGAGGGGATGCTAGGGCAAAGGGTATTTCGCTCCATGCGGGTATCTTCAACTAAGCTGCGGAGACTAGCTCAGGCTTACAGCAGCAGCATCCCCTAACCCAACTCTGATTTCCCAAGGAACGCTGTGCTTTCCCAGGGGAGATGCCCAGGCCATGAGGCCTTCGCTCTCTGCGGGTTTCTCCCACCGCGAGACTGGGCTCAGGCAAGCAGCAGCAGCCCACAGAACATTTCTCAGCGAATGCTGTGCTTGCACAGAGGCTTTGGCTTGGAGCGAACAGCACTTCGCTGCTGCTTTCTCGGCAAGGCTTCAGTCACGTCAGGGAAGAAGAGCTGCGGGAGAGCTGGTGCCTCTTGGGCCTTGCTTTACCGGGCTCCATGTTCGCGTCCTAGGTTCACCCTGCCAGGCCGAACTAAGCAGACACAGCCACAACCCTGCAGTAGCGTGCATAGCCTAGGATGGCACTCTATGCACACTACCATCTCCCAGTGTAGACATCACTTGTCCTTTTACTCTGGCGCTCAGGCGGAATCTCGGTCTAGGCCAGACCAGCTCAGGCAAACAGTAGCAGCGCTCAGACTGGACTCTGAGTTCCCAAAGAATGCTGTGCTTTCCCAGACGGGATGCCAGGGCAAAGAGTGTTTCGCTCTATGTGGGTTTCTCCCATCCTGCTGGGAATACTAGGCTAAGGCAAGCAGCAACAGCAGCCCTCAGAACCGACTCTGATTTCCCAGCGACTGCTATGCTTTCGAAGAGGTTTTCAGCTTGCCACGATCCGAACTTCGCTGCTGCTTCCTAAGAAAGGCTTTGGGTGTTCGCTCTGTCGAGGCAGGGAAGAAGAGCCGCGGGAGAGCTGGTGCCTCTTGGGAAGTGCTTTCCCGGGCTCCATGTTCGCGTTCTGGGTTCACCCTGCCAGGCCGAACTAAGCAGACACACCCACAACCCTGCAGTAGCTTGCATAGCCTAGGAGGGAACTCTATGCACATTACCATCTCCCAGTGTAGGCATCGCTTGGCCTTTTACTCTGGCGCTGACGTGGATTCTTGGACTAGGCCAGTGCTTTCCCCACAGGAAAGGAGAGGTGACAAGATCCCTGCCCACGGCCCGTGCACTGAATAGGGAGCTTTGGGGGACTGTCCCCACTCCTTCTTCTGAAACTCCGTACCTCTTCCAAGCTTCCACATCCTGGAGGAAGACAGCATCTAACTCACCGTTATCTCAGGGAGCTGTTTCTGCGAGTTCAGCGTAGGCGCCTGGTGGCTAGCGCATGTCTGCCCCAGGGACAGGTGGCCAAGGAGCTGCTGTCTCCTTAGGCCCAGAGGTTCAGGACAGGCATACTTTCGGCCCAGACCCCTTCCTAAGAGTGGAGCATGCGCCCTGCCCTACTCATGCCCTCCTGTCTCCTTAGCAACCAGGCTTCTGTCTCTCTGCACTGGGAGTGGGTGATACTTTATTGCCGGCTCTCCTGCTTCGCAACCGTTTCGAGACCAGAAGGCCAATGGCTCCTGTTGTCCCCGGGCAGCGTGTTGCACCTTCCACAGACATGCTCCTGGGGACGGCACTGAAACACGTGTCCCTTTCCTTAAGGCTCTTTCCACAGGCGCAACCGCGCTTCTCTCTCAGGCAGAGGGGATGCCCAGGCATAGAGGATTTTGCTCCCTGTGGGTTTATTACACCGTGCTGAGGAGACCAGCTCAGGCAACAGGAGCATGCCTCAGACCGGACTCTGATTTGCCAAAGATTGCTGTGCTTTCCCAGAGGGGATGCCAGGGCAAAGAGGCTTTCGCTCTATGCGGGTTTCTCCCATCCTGCTGGGAATACTAGGCTAAGGCAAGCAGGAACAGCAGCCCTCAGAACTGACTCTGTTTTCCCAGTGACTGCTATGCTTTCGAAGGGGTTTTCAGCTTGGCACGATCCGAGCTTCGCTGCTGCTTCCTAAGATAGGCTTTGGGTGTTCGTTCAGTCGCGGCAGGGAAGAAGAGCCGCGGGAGAGCTGGTGCCTCTTGGAATTGCTTTCCCGGGCTCCAAGTTCACTCTCGGGGTTCACCTTGCTATGCCGGAACTAAGCAGACACAGTCACAACCCTGCAGCATGGTGCGTGGCCTAGCATGGCACTCTATGCCTATTACCATCTCTTGTCCTAGGTAAGTCTTTGCCTTTTGCTCTGGCGCTCAGGTAGACTCGGGATCTAGGCCAGTGCCTTGACCACAGAGGAGGGGAGGCCACAGGATCCCTGCCCACGGCCCGTGCACTGGGATGGGGAACTGTGGGGGACTGTCTCCACTCTTTCACCGGCACACCCCCTGCCACCCACATCGCTGCCACTTCTTGGTGGAAGACGTCATCTGACTGACCGTTTCTCCATGGGGTTGTTTCTGCGAGTTCCGGGTATGGCACCTGGTGGCAAGCCCAAGTCTGCCCTTGGGACAGGTGGCCAAGGAGATGCTGTCCCCTTGGGAACAGAGGCACAGGACAGGCCTTCCTTCTGCCCAGACTCCTTCCTCGGAGTGGTGCACGCACCTCGGCCCTAGTCGTCCCCTCATGTCTGCTTAGCATCCAGGCTTCTATCTCTCATCTCTCCACACAGGGAGCGGGTGACATTGTCTTGCCACCGGCCTGCTGTTTGTGCCACGGCAGGCTATCCTGCTTCCCAAACCCAAGGCCAACGGCTCCTTCTCTTCTCCGGGGTCGGCATGCAGCGACTTCCCCACACTTGGCTTCTCTCTCAGGCAGAGGGGATGCTAGGGCAAAGGGTATTTCGCTCCATGCGGGTATCTTCAACTAAGCTGCGGAGACTAGCTCAGGCTTACAGCAGCAGCATCCCCAAACCCAACTCTGATTTCCCAAGGAACGCTGTGCTTTCCCATGGGAGATGCCCAGGCCATGAGGCTTTCGCTCTCTGCGGGTTTCTCTACCGCGAGACTGGGCTCAGGCAAGCAGCAGCAGCCCACAGAACATTTCTCAGCGAATGCTGTGCTTGCACAGAGGCTTTGGCTTGGAGCGAACAGCACTTCGCCGCTGCTTTCTCGGCAAGGCTTCAGTCGCGTCAGGGAAGAAGAGCTGCGGGAGAGCTGGTGCCTCTTGGGCCTTGCTTTACCGGGCTCCATGTTCACGTCCTAGGTTCACCCTGCCAGGCCGAACTAAGCAGACACAGCCACAACCCTGCAGTAGCGTGCATAGCCTAGGATGGCACTCTATGCACACTACCATCTCCCAGTGTAGACATCACTTGTCCTTTTACTCTGGCGCTCAGGCGGAATCTCGGTCTAGGCCAGACCAGCTCAGGCAAACAGTAGCAGCGCTCAGACTGGACTCTGAGTTCCCAAAGAATGCTGTGCTTTCCCAGACGGGATGCCAGGGCAAAGAGTGTTTCGCTCTATGTGGGTTTCTCCCATCCTGCTGGGAATACTAGGCTAAGGCAAGCAGCAACAGCAGCCCTCAGAACCGACTCTGATTTCCCAGCGACTGCTATGCTTTCGAAGAGGTTTTCAGCTTGCCACGATCCGAACTTCGCTGCCGCTTCCTAAGAAAGGCTTTGGGTGTTCGCTCTGTCGCGGCAGGGAAGAAGAGCCGCGGGAGAGCTGGTGCCTCTTGGGAAGTGCTTTCCCGGGCTCCATGTTCGCGTTCTGGGTTCACCCTGCCAGGCCGAACTAAGCAGACACACCCACAACCCTGCAGTAGCTTGCATAGCCTAGGAGGGAACTCTATGCACATTACCATCTCCCAGTGTAGGCATTGCTAGGCCTTTTACTCTGGCGCTCATGCGGATTCTTGGACTAGGCCAGTGCTTTTTCCACAGGAAAGGTTAGGTGACAGGATCCCTGCGTACAACCCGTGCACTTAATAGGGAGCTTTGGGGGATTGTCCCCACTCCTTCTTCTTAAACTCCGTGCCTCTTCCAAGCTTCCACATCCTGGAGGAAGACAGCATCTAACTCACCATTATCTCAGGGAGCTGTTTCTGCGAGTTCAGCGTAGGCGCCTGGTGGCTAGCGGGTGTCTGCCCCAGGGACAGGTGGCCAAGGAGCTACTGTGTCATTAGGCCCAGAGGTTCAGGACCGGCATGCTTTCTGCCCAGACCCCTTCCTAAAAGTGGAGCATGCGCCCTGCCCTACTCATCCCCTCCTGTCTCCTAGCAACAAGGCTTCTGTCTCTCTGCACTGGGAGCGGGTGATACTTTATTTCCGGCTCTCCTACTTCGCAACCATTTCCAGACCAGGAGGCCAATGGCTCCTATTGTCCCCGGGCAGCGTGTTGCACCTTCCACAGACATGCTCCTGGGGACGGCACTGAAACACGTGTCCCTTTCCTTAAGGCTCTTTCCACAGGCGCAACCGCGCTTCTCTCTCAGGCAGAGGGGATGCCCAGGCATAGAGGATTTTGCTCCATGCGGGTTTATTACACCGTGCTGAGGAGACCAGCTCAGGCAACAGGAGCATGCCTCAGACAGGACTCTGATTTGCCAAAGATTGCTGTGCTTTCCCAGAGGGGATGCCAGGGCAAAGAGGCTTTCGCTCTATGCGGGTTTCTCCCATCCTGCTGGGAATACTAGGCGAAGGCAAGCAGGAACAGCAGCCCTCAGAACTGACTCTGTTTTCCCAGTGACTGCTATGCTTTCGAAGAGGTTTTCAGCTTGGCACTATCCGAACTTCGCTGCTCCTTCCTAAGAAAGGCTTTGGGTGTCGCTCTGTCGAGGCAGGGAAGAAGAGCCGCGGGAGAGCTGGTGCCTCTTGGGAAGTGCTTTCCCGAGCTCCATGTTCGCGTTCTGGGTTCACCTTGCCAGGCCGAACTAAGCAGACACACCCACAACCCTGCAGTAGCTTGCATAGCCTAGGAGGGAACTCTATGCACATTACCATCTCCCAGTGTAGGCATCGCTTGGCCTTTTACTCTGGCACTCACGTGGATTCTTGGACTAGGCCAGTGCTTTCCCCACAGGAAAGGAGAGGTGACAAGATCCCTGCCCACGGCCCGTGCACTGAATAGGGAGCTTTGGGGGACTGTCCCCACTCCTTCTTCTGAAACTCCGTACCTCTTCCAAGCTTCCACATCCTGGAGGAAGACAGCATCTAACTCACCGTTATCTCAGGGAGCTGTTTCTGCGAGTTCAGCGTAGGCGCCTGGTGGCTAGCGCATGTCTGCCCCAGGGACAGGTGGCCAAGGAGCTGCTGTCTCCTTAGGCCCAGAGGTTCAGGACAGGCATGCTTTCGGCCCAGACCCCTTCCTAAGAGTGGAGCATGCGCCCTGCCCTACTCATGCCCTCCTGTCTCCTTAGCAACCAGGCTTCTGTCTCTCTGCACTGGGAGTGGGTGATACTTTATTGCCGGCTCTCCTGCTTCGCAACCGTTTCGAGACCAGAAGGCCAATGGCTCCTGTTGTCCCCGGGCAGCGTGTTGCACCTTCCACAGACATGCTCCTGGGGACGGCACTGAAACACGTGTCCCTTTCCTTAAGGCTCTTTCCACAGGCGCAACCGCGCTTCTCTCTCAGGCAGAGGGGATGCCCAGGCATAGAGCATTTTGCTCCCTGTGGGTTTATTACACCGTGCTGAGGAGACCAGCTCAGGCAACAGGAGCATGCCTCAGACCGGACTCTGATTTGCCAAAGATTGCTGTGCTTTACCAGAGAGGATGCCAGGGCAAAGAGGCTTTTGCTCTATGCGGGTTTCTCCCATCCTGCTGGGAATACTAGGCTAAGGCAAGCAGGAACAGCAGCCCTCAGAACTGACTCTGTTTTCCCAGTGACTGCTATGCTTTCGAAGGGGTTTTCAGCTTGGCACGATCCGAGCTTCGCTGCTGCTTCCTAAGATAGGCTTTGGGTGTTCGTTCTGTCGCGGCAGGGAAGAAGAGCCGCGGGAGAGCTGGTGCCTCTTGGAATTGCTTTCCCGGGCTCCAAGTTCACTCTCGGGGTTCACCTTGCTATGCCGGAACTAAGCAGACACAGTCACAACCCTGCAGCAGCATGCGTGGCCTAGCATGGCACTCTATGCCTATTACCATCTCTTGTCCTAAGTAAGTTTTTGCCTTTTGCTCTGGCACTCAGGTAGACTCGGGATCTAGGCCAGTGCCTTGACCACAGAGGAGGGGAGGCCACAGGATCCCTGCCCACGGCCCGTGCACTGGGATGGGGAACTGTGGGGGACTGTCTCCACTCTTTCACCGGCACACACCCTGCCACTCACATCGCTGCCACTTCTTGGTGGAAGACGTCATCTGACTGACCGTTTCTCCATGGGGTTGTTTCTGCGAGTTCCGGGTATGGCACCTGGTGGCAAGCCCAAGTCTGCCCTTGGGACAGGTGGCCAAGGAGATGCTGTCCCCTTGGGAACAGAGGCACAGGACAGGCCTTCCTTCTGCCCAGACTCCTTCCTCGGAGTGGTGCACGCACCTCGGCCCTAGTCGTCCCCTCATGTCTGCTTAGCATCCAGGCTTCCATCTCTCCACACAGGGAGCGGGTGACATTGGCCTGCTGTTTGTGCCACGGCAGGCTATCCTGCTTCCCAAACCCAAGGCCAACGGCTCCTTCTCTTCTCCGGGGTCGGCATGCAGCGACTTCCCCACACTTGGCTTCTCTCTCAGGCAGAGGGGATGCTAGGGCAAAGGGTATTTCGCTCCATGCGGGTATCTTCAACTAAGCTGCGGAGACTAGCTCAGGCTTACAGCAGCAGCATCCCCAAACCCAACTCTGATTTCCCAAGGAACGCTGTGCTTTCCCAGGGGAGATGCCCAGGCCATGAGGCCTTCGCTCTCTGCGGGTTTCTCCCACCGCGAGACTGGGCTCAGGCAAGCAGCAGCAGCCCACAGAACATTTCTCAGCGAATGCTGTGCTTGCACAGAGGCTTTGGCTTGGAGCGAACAGCACTTCGCCGCTGCTTTCTCGGCAAGGCTTCAGTCGCGTCAGGGAAGAAGAGCTGCGGGAGAGCTGGTGCCTCTTGGGCCTTGCTTTACCGGGCTCCATGTTCGCGTCCTAGGTTCACCCTGCCAGGCCGAACTAAGCAGACACAGCCACAACCCTGCAGTAGCGTGCATAGCCTAGGATGGCACTCTATGCACACTACCATCTCCCAGTGTAGACATCACTTGTCCTTTTACTCTGGCGCTCAGGCGGAATCTCGGTCTAGGCCAGACCAGCTCAGGCAAACAGTAGCAGCGCTCAGACTGGACTCTGAGTTCCCAAAGAATGCTGTGCTTTCCCAGACGGGATGCCAGGGCAAAGAGTGTTTCGCTCTATGTGGGTTTCTCCCATCCTGCTGGGAATACTTGGCTAAGGCAAGCAGCAACAGCAGCCCTCAGAACCGACTCTGATTTCCCAGCGACTGCTATGCTTTCGAAGAGGTTTTCAGCTTGCCACGATCCGAACTTCGCTGCTGCTTCCTAAGAAAGGCTTTGGGTGTTCGCTCTGTCGAGGCAGGGAAGAAGAGCCGCGGGAGAGCTGGTGCCTCTTGGGAAGTGCTTTCCCTGGCTCCATGTTCGCGTTCTGGGTTCACCCTGCCAGGCCGAACTAAGCAGACACACCCACAACCCTGCAGTAGCTTGCATAGCCTAGGAGGGAACTCTATGCACATTACCATCTCCCAGTGTAGGCATCGCTTGGCCTTTTACTCTGGCGCTCACGTGGATTCTTGGACTAGGCTAGTGCTTTCCCCAACGAAAGGAGAGGTGACAAGATCCCTGCCCACGGCCCGTGCACTGAATAGGGAGCTTTGGGGGACTGTCCCCACTCCTTCTTCTGAAACTCCGTACCTCTTCCAAGCTTCCACATCCTGGAGGAAGACAGCATCTAACTCACCGTTATCTCAGGGAGCTGTTTCTGCGAGTTCAGCGTAGGCGCCTGGTGGCTAGCGCATGTCTGCCCCAGGGACAGGTGGCCAAGGAGCTGCTGTCTCCTTAGGCCCAGAGGTTCAGGACAGGCATACTTTCGGCCCAGACCCCTTCCTAAGAGTGGAGCATGCGCCCTGCCCTACTCATGCCCTCCTGTCTCCTTAGCAACCAGGCTTCTGTCTCTCTGCACTGGGAGTGGGTGATACTTTATTGCCGGCTCTCCTGCTTCGCAACCGTTTCGAGACCAGAAGGCCAATGGCTCCTGTTGTCCCCGGGCAGCGTGTTGCACCTTCCACAGACATGCTCCTGGGGACGGCACTGAAACACGTGTCCCTTTCCTTAAGGCTCTTTCCACAGGCGCAACCGCGCTTCTCTCTCAGGCAGAGGGGATGCCCAGGCATAGAGGATTTTGCTCCCTGTGGGTTTATTACACCGTGCTGAGGAGACCAGCTCAGGCAACAGGAGCATGCCTCAGACCGGACTCTGATTTGCCAAAGATTGCTGTGCTTTCCCAGAGGGGATGCCAGGGCAAAGAGGCTTTCGCTCTATGCGGGTTTCTCCCATCCTGCTAGGAATACTAGGCTAAGGCAAGCAGGAACAGCAGCCCTCAGAACTGACTCTGTTTTCCCAGTGACTGCTATGCTTTCGAAGGGGTTTTCAGCTTGGCACGATCCGAGCTTCGCTGCTGCTTCCTAAGATAGGCTTTGGGTGTTCGTTCAGTCGCGGCAGGGAAGAAGAGCCGCGGGAGAGCTGGTGCCTCTTGGAATTGCTTTCCCGGGCTCCAAGTTCACTCTCGGGGTTTACCTTGCTATGCCGGAACTAAGCAGACACAGTCACAACCCTGCAGCATGGTGCGTGGCCTAGCATGGCACTCTATGCCTATTACCATCTCTTGTCCTAGGTAAGTCTTTGCCTTTTGCTCTGGCGCTCAGGTAGACTCGGGATCTAGGCCAGTGCCTTGACCACAGAGGAGGGGAGGCCACAGGATCCCTGCCCACGGCCCGTGCACTGGGATGGGGAACTGTGGGGGACTGTCTCCACTCTTTCACCGGCACACCCCCTGCCACCCACATCGCTGCCACTTCTTGGTGGAAGACGTCATCTGACTGACCGTTTCTCCATGGGGTTGTTTCTGCGAGTTCCGGGTATGGCACCTGGTGGCAAGCCCAAGTCTGCCCTTGGGACAGGTGGCCAAGGAGATGCTGTCCCCTTGGGAACAGAGGCACAGGACAGGCCTGCCTTCTGCCCAGACTCCTTCCTCGGAGTGGTGCACGCACCTCGGCCCTAGTCGTCCCCTCATGTCTGCTTAGCATCCAGGCTTCCATCTCTCCACACAGGGAGCGGGTGACATTGTCTTGCCACCGGCCTGCTGTTTGTGCCACGGCAGGCTATCCTGCTTCCCAAACCCAAGGCCAACGGCTCCTTCTCTTCTCCGGGGTCGGCATGCAGCGACTTCCCCACACTTGGCTTCTCTCTCAGGCAGAGGGGATGCTAGGGCAAAGGGTATTTCGCTCCATGCGGGTATCTTCAACTAAGCTGCGGAGACTAGCTCAGGCTTACAGCAGCAGCATCCCCAAACCCAACTCTGATTTCCCAAGGAACGCTGTGCTTTCCCAGGGGAGATGCCCAGGCCATGAGGCCTTCGCTCTCTGCGGGTTTCTCCCACCGCGAGACTGGGCTCAGGCAAGCAGCAGCAGCCCACAGAACATTTCTCAGCGAATGCTGTGCTTGCACAGAGGCTTTGGCTTGGAGCGAACAGCACTTCGCCGCTGCTTTCTCGGCAAGGCTTCAGTCGCGTCAGGGAAGAAAGGCTGCGGGAGAGCTGGTGCCTCTTGGGCCTTGCTTTACCGGGCTCCATGTTCGCGTCCTAGGTTCACCCTGCCAGGCCGAACTAAGCAGACACAGCCACAACCCTGCAGTAGCGTGCATAGCCTAGGATGGCACTCTATGCACACTACCATCTCCCAGTGTAGACATCACTTGTCCTTTTACTCTGGCGCTCAGGCGGAATCTCGGTCTAGGCCAGACCAGCTCAGGCAAACAGTAGCAGCGCTCAGACTGGACTCTGAGTTCCCAAAGAATGCTGTGCTTTCCCAGACGGGATGCCAGGGCAAAGAGTGTTTCGCTCTATGTGGGTTTCTCCCATCCTGCTGGGAATACTAGGCTAAGGCAAGCAGCAACAGCAGCCCTCAGAACCGACTCTGATTTCCCAGCGACTGCTATGCTTTCGAAGAGGTTTTCAGCTTGCCACGATCCGAACTTCGCTGCTGCTTCCTAAGAAAGGCTTTGGGTGTTCGCTCTGTCGAGGCAGGGAAGAAGAGCCGCGGGAGAGCTGGTGCCTCTTGGGAAGTGCTTTCCCGGGCTCCATGTTCGCGTTCTGGGTTCACCCTGCCAGGCCGAACTAAGCAGACACACCCACAACCCTGCAGTAGCTTGCATAGCCTAGGAGGGAACTCTATGCACATTACCATCTCCCAGTGTAGGCATCGCTTGGCCTTTTACTCTGGCGCTCACGTGGATTCTTGGACTAGGCCAGTGCTTTCCCCACAGGAAAGGAGAGGTGACAAGATCCCTGCCCACGGCCCGTGCACTGAATAGGGAGCTTTGGGGGACTGTCCCCACTCCTTCTTCTGAAACTCCGTACCTCTTCCAAGCTTCCACATCCTGGAGGAAGACAGCATCTAACTCACCGTTATCTCAGGGAGCTGTTTCTGCGAGTTCAGCGTAGGCGCCTGGTGGCTAGCGCATGTCTGCCCCAGGGACAGGTGGCCAAGGAGCTGCTGTCTCCTTAGGCCCAGAGGTTCAGGACAGGCATACTTTCGGCCCAGACACCTTCCTAAGAGTGGAGCATGCGCCCTGCCCTACTCATGCCCTCCTGTCTCCTTAGCAACCAGGCTTCTTTCTCTCTGCACTGGGAGTGGGTGATACTTTATTGCCGGCTCTCCTGCTTCGCAACCGTTTCGAGACCAGAAGGCCAATGGCTCCTGTTGTCCCCGGGCAGCGTGTTGCACCTTCCACAGACATGCTCCTGGGGACGGCACTGAAACACGTGTCCCTTTCCTTAAGGCTCTTTCCACAGGCGCAACCGCGCTTCTCTCTCAGGCAGAGGGGATGCCCAGGCATAGAGGATTTTGCTCCCTGTGGGTTTATTACACCGTGCTGAGGAGACCAGCTCAGGCAACAGGAGCATGCCTCAGACCGGACTCTGATTTGCCAAAGATTGCTGTGCTTTCCCAGAGGGGATGCCAGGGCAAAGAGGCTTTCGCTCTATGCGGGTTTCTCCCATCCTGCTGGGAATACTAGGCTAAGGCAAGCAGGAACAGCAGCCCTCAGAACTGACTCTGTTTTCCCAGTGACTGCTATGCTTTCGAAGGGGTTTTCAGCTTGGCACGATCCGAGCTTCGCTGCTGCTTCCTAAGATAGGCTTTGGGTGTTCGTTCAGTCGCGGCAGGGAAGAAGAGCCGCGGGAGAGCTGGTGCCTCTTGGAATTGCTTTCCCGGGCTCCAAGTTCACTCTCGGGGTTCACCTTGCTATGCCGGAACTAAGCAGACACAGTCACAACCCTGCAGCATGGTGCGTGGCCTAGCATGGCACTCTATGCCTATTACCATCTCTTGTCCTAGGTAAGTCTTTGCCTTTTGCTCTGGCGCTCAGGTAGACTCGGGATCTAGGCCAGTGCCTTGACCACAGAGGAGGGGAGGCCACAGGATCCCTGCCCACGGCCCGTGCACTGGGATGGGGAACTGTGGGGGACTGTCTCCACTCTTTCACCGGCACACCCCCTGCCACCCACATCGCTGCCACTTCTTGGTGGAAGACGTCATCTGACTGACCGTTTCTCCATGGGGTTGTTTCTGCGAGTTCCGGGTATGGCACCTGGTGGCAAGCCCAAGTCTGCCCTTGGGACAGGTGGCCAAGGAGATGCTGTCCCCTTGGGAACAGAGGCACAGGACAGGCCTGCCTTCTGCCCAGACTCCTTCCTCGGAGTGGTGCACGCACCTCGGCCCTAGTCGTCCCCTCATGTCTGCTTAGCATCCAGGCTTCCATCTCTCCACACAGGGAGCGGGTGACATTGTCTTGCCACCGGCCTGCTGTTTGTGCCACGGCAGGCTATCCTGCTTCCCAAACCCAAGGCCAACGGCTCCTTCTCTTCTCCGGGGTCGGCATGCAGCGACTTCCCCACACTTGGCTTCTCTCTCAGGCAGAGGGGTCGCTAGGGCAAAGGGTATTTCGCTCCATGCGGGTATCTTCAACTAAGCTGCGGAGACTAGCTCAGGCTTACAGCAGCAGCATCCCCAAACCCAACTCTGATTTCCCAAGGAACGCTGTGCTTTCCCAGGGGAGATGCCCAGGCCATGAGGCCTTCGCTCTCTGCGGGTTTCTCCCACCGCGAGACTGGGCTCAGGCAAGCAGCAGCAGCCCACAGAACATTTCTCAGCGAATGCTGTGCTTGCACAGAGGCTTTGGCTTGGAGCGAACAGCACTTCGCCGCTGCTTTCTCGGCAAGGCTTCAGTCGCGTCAGGGAAGAAAGGCTGCGGGAGAGCTGGTGCCTCTTGGGCCTTGCTTTACCGGGCTCCATGTTCGCGTCCTAGGTTCACCCTGCCAGGCCGAACTAAGCAGACACAGCCACAACCCTGCAGTAGCGTGCATAGCCTAGGATGGCACTCTGTGCACACTACCATCTCCCAGTGTAGACATCACTTGTCCTTTTACTCTGGCGCTCAGGCGGAATCTCGGTCTAGGCCAGACCAGCTCAGGCAAACAGTAGCAGCGCTCAGACTGGACTCTGAGTTCCCAAAGAATGCTGTGCTTTCCCAGACGGGATGCCAGGGCAAAGAGTGTTTCGCTCTATGTGGGTTTCTCCCATCCTGCTGGGAATACTAGGCTAAGGCAAGCAGCAACAGCAGCCCTCAGAACCGACTCTGATTTCCCAGCGACTGCTATGCTTTCGAAGAGGTTTTCAGCTTGCCACGATCCGAACTTCGCTGCCGCTTCCTAAGAAAGGCTTTGGGTGTTCGCTCTGTCGCGGCAGGGAAGAAGAGCCGCGGGAGAGCTGGTGCCTCTTGGGAAGTGCTTTCCCGGGCTCCATGTTCGCGTTCTGGGTTCACCCTGCCAGGCCGAACTAAGCAGACACACCCACAACCCTGCAGTAGCTTGCATAGCCTAGGAGGGAACTCTATGCACATTACCATCTCCCAGTGTAGGCATTGCTAGGCCTTTTACTCTGGCGCTCATGCGGATTCTTGGACTAGGCCAGTGCTTTTTCCACAGGAAAGGTTAGGTGACAGGATCCCTGCGTACAACCCGTGCACTTAATAGGGAGCTTTGGGGGATTGTCCCCACTCCTTCTTCTTAAACTCCGTGCCTCTTCCAAGCTTCCACATCCTGGAGGAAGACAGCATCTAACTCACCATTATCTCAGGGAGCTGTTTCTGCGAGTTCAGCGTAGGCGCCTGGTGGCTAGCGGGTGTCTGCCCCAGGGACAGGTGGCCAAGGAGCTACTGTGTCATTAGGCCCAGAGGTTCAGGACCGGCATGCTTTCTGCCCAGACCCCTTCCTAAGAGTGGAGCATGCGCCCTGCCCTACTCATCCCCTCCTGTCTCCTAGCAACCAGGCTTCTGTCTCTCTGCACTGGGAGCGGGTGATACTTTATTTCCGGCTCTCCTACTTCGCAACCATTTCCAGACCAGGAGGCCAATGGCTCCTATTGTCC
This sequence comes from Mustela nivalis, assembly GCF_964662115.1. NCBI lineage: Eukaryota > Metazoa > Chordata > Mammalia > Carnivora > Mustelidae > Mustela > Mustela nivalis. The sequence continues at coordinate 81,795 of NW_028134857.1, read as the reverse complement.
CCGGGCAGCGTGTTGCACCTTCCACAGACATGCTCCTGGGGACGGCACTGAAACACGTGTCCCTTTCCTTAAGGCTCTTTCCACAGGCGCAACCGCGCTTCTCTCTCAGGCAGAGGGGATGCCCAGGCATAGAGGATTTTGCTCCATGCGGGTTTATTACACCGTGCTGAGGAGACCAGCTCAGGCAACAGGAGCATGCCTCAGACCGGACTCTGATTTGCCAAAGATTGCTGTGCTTTCCCAGAGGGGATGCCAGGGCAAAGAGGCTTTCGCTCTATGCGGGTTTCTCCCATCCTGCTGGGAATACTAGGCGAAGGCAAGCAGGAACAGCAGCCCTCAGAACTGACTCTGTTTTCCCAGTGACTGCTATGCTTTCGAAGAGGTTTTCAGCTTGGCACTATCCGAACTTCGCTGCTCCTTCCTAAGAAAGGCTTTGGGTGTCGCTCTGTCGAGGCAGGGAAGAAGAGCCGCGGGAGAGCTGGTGCCTCTTGGGAAGTGCTTTCCCGGGCTCCATGTTCGCGTTCTGGGTTCACCTTGCCAGGCCGAACTAAGCAGACACACCCACAACCCTGCAGTAGCTTGCATAGCCTAGGAGGGAACTCTATGCACATTACCATCTCCCAGTGTAGGCATCGCTTGGCCTTTTACTCTGGCACTCACGTGGATTCTTGGACTAGGCCAGTGCTTTCCCCAACGAAAGGAGAGGTGACAAGATCCCTGCCCACGGCCCGTGCACTGAATAGGGAGCTTTGGGGGACTGTCCCCACTCCTTCTTCTGAAACTCCGTACCTCTTCCAAGCTTCCACATCCTGGAGGAAGACAGCATCTAACTCACCGTTATCTCAGGGAGCTGTTTCTGCGAGTTCAGCGTAGGCGCCTGGTGGCTAGCGCATGTCTGCCCCAGGGACAGGTGGCCAAGGAGCTGCTGTCTCCTTAGGCCCAGAGGTTCAGGACAGGCATGCTTTCGGCCCAGACCCCTTCCTAAGAGTGGAGCATGCGCCCTGCCCTACTCATGCCCTCCTGTCTCCTTAGCAACCAGGCTTCTGTCTCTCTGCACTGGGAGTGGGTGATACTTTATTGCCGGCTCTCCTGCTTCGCAACCGTTTCGAGACCAGAAGGCCAATGGCTCCTGTTGTCCCCGGGCAGCGTGTTGCACCTTCCACAGACATGCTCCTGGGGACGGCACTGAAACACGTGTCCGTTTCCTTAAGGCTCTTTCCACAGGCGCAACCGCGCTTCTCTCTCAGGCAGAGGGGATGCCCAGGCATAGAGCATTTTGCTCCCTGTGGGTTTATTACACCGTGCTGAGGAGACCAGCTCAGGCAACAGGAGCATGCCTCAGACCGGACTCTGATTTGCCAAAGATTGCTGTGCTTTACCAGAGAGGATGCCAGGGCAAAGAGGCTTTCGCTCTATGCGGGTTTCTCCCATCCTGCTGGGAATACTAGGCTAAGGCAAGCAGGAACAGCAGCCCTCAGAACTGACTCTGTTTTCCCAGTGACTGCTATGCTTTCGAAGGGGTTTTCAGCTTGGCACGATCCGAGCTTCGCTGCTGCTTCCTAAGATAGGCTTTGGGTGTTCGTTCTGTCGCGGCAGGGAAGAAGAGCCGCGGGAGAGCTGGTGCCTCTTGGAATTGCTTTCCCGGGCTCCAAGTTCACTCTCGGGGTTCACCTTGCTATGCCGGAACTAAGCAGACACAGTCACAACCCTGCAGCAGCATGCGTGGCCTAGCATGGCACTCTATGCCTATTACCATCTCTTGTCCTAGGTAAGTCTTTGCCTTTTGCTCTGGCGCTCAGGTAGACTCGGGATCTAGGCCAGTGCCTTGACCACAGAGGAGGGGAGGCCACAGGATCCCTGCCCACGGCCCGTGCACTGGGATGGGGAACTGTGGGGGACTGTCTCCACTCTTTCACCGGCACACACCCTGCCACTCACATCGCTGCCACTTCTTGGTGGAAGACGTCATCTGACTGACCGTTTCTCCATGGGGTTGTTTCTGCGAGTTCCGGGTATGGCACCTGGTGGCAAGCCCAAGTCTGCCCTTGGGACAGGTGGCCAAGGAGATGCTGTCCCCTTGGGAACAGAGGCACAGGACAGGCCTTCCTTCTGCCCAGACTCCTTCCTCGGAGTGGTGCACGCACCTCGGCCCTAGTCGTCCCCTCATGTCTGCTTAGCATCCAGGCTTCCATCTCTCCACACAGGGAGCGGGTGACATTGGCCTGCTGTTTGTGCCACGGCAGGCTATCCTGCTTCCCAAACCCAAGGCCAACGGCTCCTTCTCTTCTCCGGGGTCGGCATGCAGCGACTTCCCCACACTTGGCTTCTCTCTCAGGCAGAGGGGATGCTAGGGCAAAGGGTATTTCGCTCCATGCGGGTATCTTCAACTAAGCTGCGGAGACTAGCTCAGGCTTACAGCAGCAGCATCCCCAAACCCAACTCTGATTTCCCAAGGAACGCTGTGCTTTCCCAGGGGAGATGCCCAGGCCATGAGGCCTTCGCTCTCTGCGGGTTTCTCCCACCGCGAGACTGGGCTCAGGCAAGCAGCAGCAGCCCACAGAACATTTCTCAGCGAATGCTGTGCTTGCACAGAGGCTTTGGCTTGGAGCGAACAGCACTTCGCCGCTGCTTTCTCGGCAAGGCTTCAGTCACGTCAGGGAAGAAGAGCTGCGGGAGAGCTGGTGCCTCTTGGGCCTTGCTTTACCGGGCTCCATGTTCGCGTCCTAGGTTCACCCTGCCAGGCCGAACTAAGCAGACACAGCCACAACCCTGCAGTAGCGTGCATAGCCTAGGATGGCACTCTATGCACACTACCATCTCCCAGTGTAGACATCACTTGTCCTTTTACTCTGGCGCTCAGGCGGAATCTCGGTCTAGGCCAGACCAGCTCAGGCAAACAGTAGCAGCGCTCAGACTGGACTCTGAGTTCCCAAAGAATGCTGTGCTTTCCCAGACGGGATGCCAGGGCAAAGAGTGTTTCGCTCTATGTGGGTTTCTCCCATCCTGCTGGGAATACTTGGCTAAGGCAAGCAGCAACAGCAGCCCTCAGAACCGACTCTGATTTCCCAGCGACTGCTATGCTTTCGAAGAGGTTTTCAGCTTGCCACGATCCGAACTTCGCTGCTGCTTCCTAAGAAAGGCTTTGGGTGTTCGCTCTGTCGAGGTAGGGAAGAAGAGCCGCGGGAGAGCTGGTGCCTCTTGGGAAGTGCTTTCCCTGGCTCCATGTTCGCGTTCTGGGTTCACCCTGCCAGGCCGAACTAAGCAGACACACCCACAACCCTGCAGTAGCTTGCATAGCCTAGGAGGGAACTCTATGCACATTACCATCTCCCAGTGTAGGCATCGCTTGGCCTTTTACTCTGGCGCTCACGTGGATTCTTGGACTAGGCCAGTGCTTTCCCCAACGAAAGGAGAGGTGACAAGATCCCTGCCCACGGCCCGTGCACTGAATAGGGAGCTTTGGGGGACTGTCCCCACTCCTTCTTCTGAAACTCCGTACCTCTTCCAAGCTTCCACATCCTGGAGGAAGACAGCATCTAACTCACCGTTATCTCAGGGAGCTGTTTCTGCGAGTTCAGCGTAGGCGCCTGGTGGCTAGCGCATGTCTGCCCCAGGGACAGGTGGCCAAGGAGCTGCTGTCTCCTTAGGCCCAGAGGTTCAGGACAGGCATACTTTCGGCCCAGACCCCTTCCTAAGAGTGGAGCATGCGCCCTGCCCTACTCATGCCCTCCTGTCTCCTTAGCAACCAGGCTTCTGTCTCTCTGCACTGGGAGTGGGTGATACTTTATTGCCGGCTCTCCTGCTTCGCAACCGTTTCGAGACCAGAAGGCCAATGGCTCCTGTTGTCCCCGGGCAGCGTGTTGCACCTTCCACAGACATGCTCCTGGGGACGGCACTGAAACACGTGTCCCTTTCCTTAAGGCTCTTTCCACAGGCGCAACCGCGCTTCTCTCTCAGGCAGAGGGGATGCCCAGGCATAGAGGATTTTGCTCCCTGTGGGTTTATTACACCGTGCTGAGGAGACCAGCTCAGGCAACAGGAGCATGCCTCAGACCGGACTCTGATTTGCCAAAGATTGCTGTGCTTTCCCAGAGGGGATGCCAGGGCAAAGAGGCTTTCGCTCTATGCGGGTTTCTCCCATCCTGCTGGGAATACTAGGCTAAGGCAAGCAGGAACAGCAGCCCTCAGAACTGACTCTGTTTTCCCAGTGACTGCTATGCTTTCGAAGGGGTTTTCAGCTTGGCACGATCCGAGCTTCGCTGCTGCTTCCTAAGATAGGCTTTGGGTGTTCGTTCAGTCGCGGCAGGGAAGAAGAGCCGCGGGAGAGCTGGTGCCTCTTGGAATTGCTTTCCCGGGCTCCAAGTTCACTCTCGGGGTTCACCTTGCTATGCCGGAACTAAGCAGACACAGTCACAACCCTGCAGCATGGTGCGTGGCCTAGCATGGCACTCTATGCCTATTACCATCTCTTGTCCTAGGTAAGTCTTTGCCTTTTGCTCTGGCGCTCAGGTAGACTCGGGATCTAGGCCAGTGCCTTGACCACAGAGGAGGGGAGGCCACAGGATCCCTGCCCACGGCCCGTGCACTGGGATGGGGAACTGTGGGGGACTGTCTCCACTCTTTCACCGGCACACCCCCTGCCACCCACATCGCTGCCACTTCTTGGTGGAAGACGTCATCTGACTGACCGTTTCTCCATGGGGTTGTTTCTGCGAGTTCCGGGTATGGCACCTGGTGGCAAGCCCAAGTCTGCCCTTGGGACAGGTGGCCAAGGAGATGCTGTCCCCTTGGGAACAGAGGCACAGGACAGGCCTGCCTTCTGCCCAGACTCCTTCCTCGGAGTGGTGCACGCACCTCGGCCCTAGTCGTCCCCTCATGTCTGCTTAGCATCCAGGCTTCCATCTCTCCACACAGGGAGCGGGTGACATTGTCTTGCCACCGGCCTGCTGTTTGTGCCACGGCAGGCTATCCTGCTTCCCAAACCCAAGGCCAACGGCTCCTTCTCTTCTCCGGGGTCGGCATGCAGCGACTTCCCCACACTTGGCTTCTCTCTCAGGCAGAGGGGATGCTAGGGCAAAGGGTATTTCGCTCCATGCGGGTATCTTCAACTAAGCTGCGGAGACTAGCTCAGGCTTACAGCAGCAGCATCCCCAAACCCAACTCTGATTTCCCAAGGAACGCTGTGCTTTCCCAGGGGAGATGCCCAGGCCATGAGGCCTTCGCTCTCTGCGGGTTTCTCCCACCGCGAGACTGGGCTCAGGCAAGCAGCAGCAGCCCACAGAACATTTCTCAGCGAATGCTGTGCTTGCACAGAGGCTTTGGCTTGGAGCGAACAGCACTTCGCCGCTGCTTTCTCGGCAAGGCTTCAGTCGCGTCAGGGAAGAAAGGCTGCGGGAGAGCTGGTGCCTCTTGGGCCTTGCTTTACCGGGCTCCATGTTCGCGTCCTAGGTTCACCCTGCCAGGCCGAACTAAGCAGACACAGCCACAACCCTGCAGTAGCGTGCATAGCCTAGGATGGCACTCTGTGCACACTACCATCTCCCAGTGTAGACATCACTTGTCCTTTTACTCTGGCGCTCAGGCGGAATCTCGGTCTAGGCCAGACCAGCTCAGGCAAACAGTAGCAGCGCTCAGACTGGACTCTGAGTTCCCAAAGAATGCTGTGCTTTCCCAGACGGGATGCCAGGGCAAAGAGTGTTTCGCTCTATGTGGGTTTCTCCCATCCTGCTGGGAATACTAGGCTAAGGCAAGCAGCAACAGCAGCCCTCAGAACCGACTCTGATTTCCCAGCGACTGCTATGCTTTCGAAGAGGTTTTCAGCTTGCCACGATCCGAACTTCGCTGCTGCTTCCTAAGAAAGGCTTTGGGTGTTCGCTCTGTCGAGGCAGGGAAGAAGAGCCGCGGGAGAGCTGGTGCCTCTTGGGAAGTGCTTTCCCGGGCTCCATGTTCGCGTTCTGGGTTCACCCTGCCAGGCCGAACTAAGCAGACACACCCACAACCCTGCAGTAGCTTGCATAGCCTAGGAGGGAACTCTATGCACATTACCATCTCCCAGTGTAGGCATCGCTTGGCCTTTTACTCTGGCGCTCACGTGGATTCTTGGACTAGGCCAGTGCTTTCCCCACAGGAAAGGAGAGGTGACAAGATCCCTGCCCACGGCCCGTGCACTGAATTTGGAGCTTTGGGGGACTGTCCCCACTCCTTCTTCTGAAACTCCGTACCTCTTCCAAGCTTCCACATCCACGAGGAAGACAGCATCTAACTCACCGTTATCTCAGGGAGCTGTTTCTGCGAGTTCAGCGTAGGCGCCTGGTGGCTAGCGCATGTCTGCCCCAGGGACAGGTGGCCAAGGAGCTGCTGTCTCCTTAGGCCCAGAGGTTCAGGACAGGCATACTTTCGGCCCAGACCCCTTCCTAAGAGTGGAGCATGCGCCCTGCCCTACTCATGCCCTCCTGTCTCCTTAGCAACCAGGCTTCTGTCTCTCTGCACTGGGAGTGGGTGATACTTTATTGCCGGCTCTCCTGCTTCGCAACCGTTTCGAGACCAGAAGGCCAATGGCTCCTGTTGTCCCCGGGCAGCGTGTTGCACCTTCCACAGACATGCTCCTGGGGACGGCACTGAAACACGTGTCCCTTTCCTTAAGGCTCTTTCCACAGGCGCAACCGCGCTTCTCTCTCAGGCAGAGGGGATGCCCAGGCATAGAGGATTTTGCTCCCTGTGGGTTTATTACACCGTGCTGAGGAGACCAGCTCAGGCAACAGGAGCATGCCTCAGACCGGACTCTGATTTGCCAAAGATTGCTGTGCTTTCCCAGAGGGGATGCCAGGGCAAAGAGGCTTTCGCTCTATGCGGGTTTCTCCCATCCTGCTGGGAATACTAGGCTAAGGCAAGCAGGAACAGCAGCCCTCAGAACTGACTCTGTTTTCCCAGTGACTGCTATGCTTTCGAAGGGGTTTTCAGCTTGGCACGATCCGAGCTTCGCTGCTGCTTCCTAAGATAGGCTTTGGGTGTTCGTTCAGTCGCGGCAGGGAAGAAGAGCCGCGGGAGAGCTGGTGCCTCTTGGAATTGCTTTCCCGGGCTCCAAGTTCACTCTCGGGGTTCACCTTGCTATGCCGGAACTAAGCAGACACAGTCACAACCCTGCAGCATGGTGCGTGGCCTAGCATGGCACTCTATGCCTATTACCATCTCTTGTCCTAGGTAAGTCTTTGCCTTTTGCTCTGGCGCTCAGGTAGACTCGGGATCTAGGCCAGTGCCTTGACCACAGAGGAGGGGAGGCCACAGGATCCCTGCCCACGGCCCGTGCACTGGGATGGGGAACTGTGGGGGACTGTCTCCACTCTTTCACCGGCACACCCCCTGCCACCCACATCGCTGCCACTTCTTGGTGGAAGACGTCATCTGACTGACCGTTTCTCCATGGGGTTGTTTCTGCGAGTTCCGGGTATGGCACCTGGTGGCAAGCCCAAGTCTGCCCTTGGGACAGGTGGCCAAGGAGATGCTGTCCCCTTGGGAACAGAGGCACAGGACAGGCCTGCCTTCTGCCCAGACTCCTTCCTCGGAGTGGTGCACGCACCTCGGCCCTAGTCGTCCCCTCATGTCTGCTTAGCATCCAGGCTTCCATCTCTCCACACAGGGAGCGGGTGACATTGTCTTGCCACCGGCCTGCTGTTTGTGCCACGGCAGGCTATCCTGCTTCCCAAACCCAAGGCCAACGGCTCCTTCTCTTCTCCGGGGTCGGCATGCAGCGACTTCCCCACACTTGGCTTCTCTCTCAGGCAGAGGGGATGCTAGGGCAAAGGGTATTTCGCTCCATGCGGGTATCTTCAACTAAGCTGCGGAGACTAGCTCAGGCTTACAGCAGCAGCATCCCCAAACCCAACTCTGATTTCCCAAGGAACGCTGTGCTTTCCCAGGGGAGATGCCCAGGCCATGAGGCCTTCGCTCTCTGCGGGTTTCTCCCACCGCGAGACTGGGCTCAGGCAAGCAGCAGCCGCCCACAGAACATTTCTCAGCGAATGCTGTGCTTGCACAGAGGCTTTGGCTTGGAGCGAACAGCACTTCGCCGCTGCTTTCTCGGCAAGGCTTCAGTCGCGTCAGGGAAGAAAGGCTGCGGGAGAGCTGGTGCCTCTTGGGCCTTGCTTTACCGGGCTCCATGTTCGCGTCCTAGGTTCACCCTGCCAGGCCGAACTAAGCAGACACAGCCACAACCCTGCAGTAGCGTGCATAGCCTTGGATGGCACTCTATGCACACTACCATCTCCCAGTGTAGACATCACTTGTCCTTTTACTCTGATGCTCAGGCGGAATCTCGGTCTAGGCCAGACCAGCTCAGGCAAACAGTAGCAGCGCTCAGACTGGACTCTGAGTTCCCAAAGAACGCTGTGCTTTCCCAGACGGGATGCCAGGGCAAAGAGTGTTTCGCTCTATGTGGGTTTCTCCCATCCTGCTGGGAATACTAGGCTAAGGCAAGCAGCAACAGCAGCCCTCAGAACCGACTCTGATTTCCCAGCGACTGCTATGCTTTCGAAGAGGTTTTCAGCTTGCCACGATCCGAACTTCGCTGCTGCTTCCTAAGAAAGGCTTTGGGTGTTCGCTCTGTCGAGGCAGGGAAGAAGAGCCGCGGGAGAGCTGGTGCCTCTTGGGAAGTGCTTTCCCGGGCTCCATGTTCGCGTTCTGGGTTCACCTTGCCAGGCCGAACTAAGCAGACACACCACAACCCTGCAGTAGCTTGCATAGCCTAGGAGGGAACTCTATGCACATTACCATCTCCCAGTGTAGGCATCGCTTGGCCTTTTACTCTGGCACTCACGTGGATTCTTGGACTAGGCCAGTGCTTTCCCCACAGGAAAGGAGAGGTGACAAGATCCCTGCCCACGGCCCGTGCACTGAATAGGGAGCTTTGGGGGACTGTCCCCACTCCTTCTTCTGAAACTCCGTACCTCTTCCAAGCTTCCACATCCTGGAGGAAGACAGCATCTAACTCACCGTTATCTCAGGGAGCTGTTTCTGCGAGTTCAGCGTAGGCGCCTGGTGGCTAGCGCATGTCTGCCCCAGGGACAGGTGGCCAAGGAGCTGCTGTCTCCTTAGGCCCAGAGGTTCAGGACAGGCATGCTTTCGGCCCAGACCCCTTCCTAAGAGTGGAGCATGCGCCCTGCCCTACTCATGCCCTCCTGTCTCCTTAGCAACCAGGCTTCTGTCTCTCTGCACTGGGAGTGGGTGATACTTTATTGCCGGCTCTCCTGCTTCGCAACCGTTTCGAGACCAGAAGGCCAATGGCTCCTGTTGTCCCCGGGCAGCGTGTTGCACCTTCCACAGACATGCTCCTGGGGACGGCACTGAAACACGTGTCCCTTTCCTTAAGGCTCTTTCCACAGGCGCAACCGCGCTTCTCTCTCAGGCAGAGGGGATGCCCAGGCATAGAGCATTTTGCTCCCTGTGGGTTTATTACACCGTGCTGAGGAGACCAGCTCAGGCAACAGGAGCATGCCTCAGACCGGACTCTGATTTGCCAAAGATTGCTGTGCTTTACCAGAGAGGATGCCAGGGCAAAGAGGCTTTCGCTCTATGCGGGTTTCTCCCATCCTGCTGGGAATACTAGGCTAAGGCAAGCAGGAACAGCAGCCCTCAGAACTGACTCTGTTTTCCCAGTGACTGCTATGCTTTCGAAGGGGTTTTCAGCTTGGCACGATCCGAGCTTCGCTGCTGCTTCCTAAGATAGGCTTTGGGTGTTCGTTCTGTCGCGGCAGGGAAGAAGAGCCGCGGGAGAGCTGGTGCCTCTTGGAATTGCTTTCCCGGGCTCCAAGTTCACTCTCGGGGTTCACCTTGCTATGCCGGAACTAAGCAGACACAGTCACAACCCTGCAGCAGCATGCGTGGCCTAGCATGGCACTCTATGCCTATTACCATCTCTTGTCCTAAGTAAGTTTTTGCCTTTTGCTCTGGCACTCAGGTAGACTCGGGATCTAGGCCAGTGCCTTGACCACAGAGGAGGGGAGGCCACAGGATCCCTGCCCACGGCCCGTGCACTGGGATGGGGAACTGTGGGGGACTGTCTCCACTCTTTCACCGGCACACACCCTGCCACTCACATCGCTGCCACTTCTTGGTGGAAGACGTCATCTGACTGACCGTTTCTCCATGGGGTTGTTTCTGCGAGTTCCGGGTATGGCACCTGGTGGCAAGCCCAAGTCTGCCCTTGGGACAGGTGGCCAAGGAGATGCTGTCCCCTTGGGAACAGAGGCACAGGACAGGCCTTCCTTCTGCCCAGACTCCTTCCTCGGAGTGGTGCACGCACCTCGGCCCTAGTCGTCCCCTCATGTCTGCTTAGCATCCAGGCTTCCATCTCTCCACACAGGGAGCGGGTGACATTGGCCTGCTGTTTGTGCCACGGCAGGCTATCCTGCTTCCCAAACCCAAGGCCAACGGCTCCTTCTCTTCTCCGGGGTCGGCATGCAGCGACTTCCCCACACTTGGCTTCTCTCTCAGGCAGAGGGGATGCTAGGGCAAAGGGTATTTCGCTCCATGCGGGTATCTTCAACTAAGCTGCGGAGACTAGCTCAGGCTTACAGCAGCAGCATCCCCAAACCCAACTCTGATTTCCCAAGGAACGCTGTGCTTTCCCAGGGGAGATGCCCAGGCCATGAGGCCTTCGCTCTCTGCGGGTTTCTCCCACCGCGAGACTGGGCTGAGGCAAGCAGCAGCAGCCCACAGAACATTTCTCAGCGAATGCTGTGCTTGCACAGAGGCTTTGGCTTGGAGCGAACAGCACTTCGCCTCTGCTTTCTCGGCAAGGCTTCAGTCGCGTCAGGCAAGAAAGGCTGCGGGAGAGCTGGTGCCTCTTGGGCCTTGCTTTACCGGGCTCCATGTTCGCGTCCTAGGTTCACCCTGCCAGGCCGAACTAAGCAGACACAGCCACAACCCTGCAGTAGCGTGCATAGCCTAGGATGGCACTCTATGCACACTACCATCTCCCAGTGTAGACATCACTTGTCCTTTTACTCTGGCGCTCAGGCGGAATCTCGGTCTAGGCCAGACCAGCTCAGGCAAACAGTAGCAGCGCTCAGACTGGACTCTGAGTTCCCAAAGAATGCTGTGCTTTCCCAGACGGGATGCCAGGGCAAAGAGTGTTTCGCTCTATGTGGGTTTCTCCCATCCTGCTGGGAATACTAGGCTAAGGCAAGCAGCAACAGCAGCCCTCAGAACCGACTCTGATTTCCCAGCGACTGCTATGCTTTCGAAGAGGTTTTCAGCTTGCCACGATCCGAACTTCGCTGCTGCTTCCTAAGAAAGGCTTTGGGTGTTCGCTCTGTCGAGGCAGGGAAGAAGAGCCGCGGGAGAGCTGGTGCCTCTTGGGAAGTGCTTTCCCGGGCTCCATGTTCGCGTTCTGGGTTCACCCTGCCAGGCCGAACTAAGCAGACACACCCACAACCCTGCAGTAGCTTGCATAGCCTAGGAGGGAACTCTATGCACATTACCATCTCCCAGTGTAGGCATCGCTTGGCCTTTTACTCTGGCGCTCACGTGGATTCTTGGACTAGGCCAGTGCTTTCCCCACAGGAAAGGAGAGGTGACAAGATCCCTGCCCACGGCCCGTGCACTGAATAGGGAGCTTTGGGGGACTGTCCCCACTCCTTCTTCTGAAACTCCGTACCTCTTCCAAGCTTCCACATCCTGGAGGAAGACAGCATCTAACTCACCGTTATCTCAGGGAGCTGTTTCTGCGAGTTCAGCGTAGGCGCCTGGTGGCTAGCGCATGTCTGCCCCAGGGACAGGTGGCCAAGGAGCTGCTGTCTCCTTAGGCCCAGAGGTTCAGGACAGGCATACTTTCGGCCCAGACCCCTTCCTAAGAGTGGAGCATGCGCCCTGCCCTACTCATGCCCTCCTGTCTCCTTAGCAACCAGGCTTCTGTCTCTCTGCACTGGGAGTGGGTGATACTTTATTGCCGGCTCTCCTGCTTCGCAACCGTTTCGAGACCAGAAGGCCAATGGCTCCTGTTGTCCCCGGGCAGCGTGTTGCACCTTCCACAGACATGCTCCTGGGGACGGCACTGAAACACGTGTCCCTTTCCTTAAGGCTCTTTCCACAGGCGCAACCGCGCTTCTCTCTCAGGCAGAGGGGATGCCCAGGCATAGAGTATTTTGCTCCCTGTGGGTTTATTACACCGTGCTGAGGAGACCAGCTCAGGCAACAGGAGCATGCCTCAGACCGGACTCTGATTTGCCAAAGATTGCTGTGCTTTCCCAGAGGGGATGCCAGGGCAAAGAGGCTTTCGCTCTATGCGGGTTTCTCCCATCCTGCTGGGAATACTAGGCTAAGGCAAGCAGGAACAGCAGCCCTCAGAACTGACTCTGTTTTCCCAGTGACTGCTATGCTTTCGAAGGGGTTTTCAGCTTGGCACGATCCGAGCTTCGCTGCTGCTTCCTAAGATAGGCTTTGGGTGTTCGTTCAGTCGCGGCAGGGAAGAAGAGCCGCGGGAGAGCTGGTGCCTCTTGGAATTGCTTTCCCGGGCTCCAAGTTCACTCTCGGGGTTCACCTTGCTATGCCGGAACTAAGCAGACACAGTCACAACCCTGCAGCATGGTGCGTGGCCTAGCATGGCACTCTATGCCTATTACCATCTCTTGTCCTAGGTAAGTCTTTGCCTTTTGCTCTGGCGCTCAGGTAGACTCGGGATCTAGGCCAGTGCCTTGACCACAGAGGAGGGGAGGCCACAGGATCCCTGCCCACGGCCCGTGCACTGGGATGGGGAACTGTGGGGGACTGTCTCCACTCTTTCACCGGCACACCCCCTGCCACCCACATCGCTGCCACTTCTTGGTGGAAGACGTCATCTGACTGACCGTTTCTCCATGGGGTTGTTTCTGCGAGTTCCGGGTATGGCACCTGGTGGCAAGCCCAAGTCTGCCCTTGGGACAGGTGGCCAAGGAGATGCTGTCCCCTTGGGAACAGAGGCACAGGACAGGCCTGCCTTCTGCCCAGACTCCTTCCTCGGAGTGGTGCACGCACCTCGGCCCTAGTCGTCCCCTCATGTCTGCTTAGCATCCAGGCTTCCATCTCTCCACACAGGGAGCGGGTGACATTGTCTTGCCACCGGCCTGCTGTTTGTGCCACGGCAGGCTATCCTGCTTCCCAAACCCAAGGCCAACGGCTCCTTCTCTTCTCCGGGGTCGGCATGCAGCGACTTCCCCACACTTGGCTTCTCTCTCAGGCAGAGGGGATGCTAGGGCAAAGGGTATTTCGCTCCATGCGGGTATCTTCAACTAAGCTGCGGAGACTAGCTCAGGCTTACAGCAGCAGCATCCCCAAACCCAACTCTGATTTCCCAAGGAACGCTGTGCTTTCCCAGGGGAGATGCCCAGGCCATGAGGCCTTCGCTCTCTGCGGGTTTCTCCCACCGCGAGACTGGGCTCAGGCAAGCAGCAGCAGCCCACAGAACATTTCTCAGCGAATGCTGTGCTTGCACAGAGGCTTTGGCTTGGAGCGAACAGCACTTCGCCGCTGCTTTCTCGGCAAGGCTTCAGTCGCGTCAGGGAAGAAAGGCTGCGGGAGAGCTGGTGCCTCTTGGGCCTTGCTTTACCGGGCTCCATGTTCGCGTCCTAGGTTCACCCTGCCAGGCCGAACTAAGCAGACACAGCCACAACCCTGCAGTAGCGTGCATAGCCTAGGATGGCACTCTGTGCACACTACCATCTCCCAGTGTAGACATCACTTGTCCTTTTACTCTGGCGCTCAGGCGGAATCTCGGTCTAGGCCAGACCAGCTCAGGCAAACAGTAGCAGCGCTCAGACTGGACTCTGAGTTCCCAAAGAATGCTGTGCTTTCCCAGACGGGATGCCAGGGCAAAGAGTGTTTCGCTCTATGTGGGTTTCTCCCATCCTGCTGGGAATACTAGGCTAAGGCAAGCAGCAACAGCAGCCCTCAGAACCGACTCTGATTTCCCAGCGACTGCTATGCTTTCGAAGAGGTTTTCAGCTTGCCACGATCCGAACTTCGCTGCTGCTTCCTAAGAAAGGCTTTGGGTGTTCGCTCTGTCGAGGCAGGGAAGAAGAGCCGCGGGAGAGCTGGTGCCTCTTGGGAAGTGCTTTCCCGGGCTCCATGTTCGCGTTCTGGGTTCACCCTGCCAGGCCGAACTAAGCAGACACACCCACAACCCTGCAGTAGCTTGCATAGCCTAGGAGGGAACTCTATGCACATTACCATCTCCCAGTGTAGGCATCGCTTGGCCTTTTACTCTGGCGCTCACGTGGATTCTTGGACTAGGCCAGTGCTTTCCCCACAGGAAAGGAGAGGTGACAAGATCCCTGCCCACGGCCCGTGCACTGAATTTGGAGCTTTGGGGGACTGTCCCCACTCCTTCTTCTGAAACTCCGTACCTCTTCCAAGCTTCCACATCCACGAGGAAGACAGCATCTAACTCACCGTTATCTCAGGGAGCTGTTTCTGCGAGTTCAGCGTAGGCGCCTGGTGGCTAGCGCATGTCTGCCCCAGGGACAGGTGGCCAAGGAGCTGCTGTCTCCTTAGGCCCAGAGGTTCAGGACAGGCATACTTTCGGCCCAGACCCCTTCCTAAGAGTGGAGCATGCGCCCTGCCCTACTCATGCCCTCCTGTCTCCTTAGCAACCAGGCTTCTGTCTCTCTGCACTGGGAGTGGGTGATACTTTATTGCCGGCTCTCCTGCTTCGCAACCGTTTCGAGACCAGAAGGCCAATGGCTCCTGTTGTCCCCGGGCAGTGTGTTGCACCTTCCACAGACATGCTCCTGGGGACGGCACTGAAACACGTGTCCCTTTCCTTAAGGCTCTTTCCACAGGCGCAACCGCGCTTCTCTCTCAGGCAGAGGGGATGCCCAGGCATAGAGGATTTTGCTCCCTGTGGGTTTATTACACCGTGCTGAGGAGACCAGCTCAGGCAACAGGAGCATGCCTCAGACCGGACTCTGATTTGCCAAAGATTGCTGTGCTTTCCCAGAGGGGATGCCAGGGCAAAGAGGCTTTCGCTCTATGCGGGTTTCTCCCATCCTGCTGGGAATACTAGGCTAAGGCAAGCAGGAACAGCAGCCCTCAGAACTGACTCTGTTTTCCCAGTGACTGCTATGCTTTCGAAGGGGTTTTCAGCTTGGCACGATCCGAGCTTCGCTGCTGCTTCCTAAGATAGGCTTTGGGTGTTCGTTCAGTCGCGGCAGGGAAGAAGAGCCGCGGGAGAGCTGGTGCCTCTTGGAATTGCTTTCCCGGGCTCCAAGTTCACTCTCGGGGTTCACCTTGCTATGCCGGAACTAAGCAGACACAGTCACAACCCTGCAGCATGGTGCGTGGCCTAGCATGGCACTCTATGCCTATTACCATCTCTTGTCCTAGGTAAGTCTTTGCCTTTTGCTCTGGCGCTCAGGTAGACTCGGGATCTAGGCCAGTGCCTTGACCACAGAGGAGGGGAGGCCACAGGATCCCTGCCCACGGCCCGTGCACTGGGATGGGGAACTGTGGGGGACTGTCTCCACTCTTTCACCGGCACACCCCCTGCCACCCACATCGCTGCCACTTCTTGGTGGAAGACGTCATCTGACTGACCGTTTCTCCATGGGGTTGTTTCTGCGAGTTCCGGGTATGGCACCTGGTGGCAAGCCCAAGTCTGCCCTTGGGACAGGTGGCCAAGGAGATGCTGTCCCCTTGGGAACAGAGGCACAGGACAGGCCTGCCTTCTGCCCAGACTCCTTCCTCGGAGTGGTGCACGCACCTCGGCCCTAGTCGTCCCCTCATGTCTGCTTAGCATCCAGGCTTCCATCTCTCCACACAGGGAGCGGGTGACATTGTCTTGCCACCGGCCTGCTGTTTGTGCCATGGCAGGCTATCCTGCTTCCCAAACCCAAGGCCAACGGCTCCTTCTCTTCTCCGGGGTCGGCATGCAGCGACTTCCCCACACTTGGCTTCTCTCTCAGGCAGAGGGGATGCTAGGGCAAAGGGTATTTCGCTCCATGCGGGTATCTTCAACTAAGCTGCGGAGACTAGCTCAGGCTTACAGCAGCAGCATCCCCAAACCCAACTCTGATTTCCCAAGGAACGCTGTGCTTTCCCAGGGGAGATGCCCAGGCCATGAGGCCTTCGCTCTCTGCGGGTTTCTCCCACCGCGAGACTGGGCTCAGGCAAGCAGCAGCAGCCCACAGAACATTTCTCAGCGAATGCTGTGCTTGCACAGAGGCTTTGGCTTGGAGCGAACAGCACTTCGCCGCTGCTTTCTCGGCAAGGCTTCAGTCGCGTCAGGGAAGAAAGGCTGCGGGAGAGCTGGTGCCTCTTGGGCCTTGCTTTACCGGGCTCCATGTTCGCGTCCTAGGTTCACCCTGCCAGGCCGAACTAAGCAGACACAGCCACAACCCTGCAGTAGCGTGCATAGCCTTGGATGGCACTCTGTGCACACTACCATCTCCCAGTGTAGACATCACTTGTCCTTTTACTCTGGCGCTCAGGCGGAATCTCGGTCTAGGCCAGACCAGCTCAGGCAAACAGTAGCAGCGCTCAGACTGGACTCTGAGTTCCCAAAGAACGCTGTGCTTTCCCAGACGGGATGCCAGGGCAAAGAGTGTTTCGCTCTATGTGGGTTTCTCCCATCCTGCTGGGAATACTAGGCTAAGGCAAGCAGCAACAGCAGCCCTCAGAACCGACTCTGATTTCCCAGCGACTGCTATGCTTTCGAAGAGGTTTTCAGCTTGCCACGATCTGAACTTCGCTGCTGCTTCCTAAGAAAGGCTTTGGGTGTTCGCTCTGTCGAGGCAGGGAAGAAGAGCCGCGGGAGAGCTGGTGCCTCTTGGGAAGTGCTTTCCCGGGCTCCATGTTCGCGTTCTGGGTTCACCCTGCCAGGCCGAACTAAGCAGACACACCCACAACCCTGCAGTAGCTTGCATAGCCTAGGAGGGAACTCTATGCACATTACCATCTCCCAGTGTAGGCATCGCTTGGCCTTTTACTCTGGCGCTCACGTGGATTCTTGGACTAGGCCAGTGCTTTCCCCACAGGAAAGGAGAGGTGACAAGATCCCTGCCCACGGCCCGTGCACTGAATAGGGAGCTTTGGGGGACTGTCCCCACTCCTTCTTCTGAAACTCCGTACCTCTTCCAAGCTTCCACATCCTGGAGGAAGACAGCATCTAACTCACCGTTATCTCAGGGAGCTGTTTCTGCGAGTTCAGCGTAGGCGCCTGGTGGCTAGCGCATGTCTGCCCCAGGGACAGGTGGCCAAGGAGCTGCTGTCTCCTTAGGCCCAGAGGTTCAGGACAGGCATACTTTCGGCCCAGACCCCTTCCTAAGAGTGGAGCATGCGCCCTGCCCTACTCATGCCCTCCTGTCTCCTTAGCAACCAGGCTTCTGTCTCTCTGCACTGGGAGTGGGTGATACTTTATTGCCGGCTCTCCTGCTTCGCAACCGTTTCGAGACCAGAAGGCCAATGGCTCCTGTTGTCCCCGGGCAGCGTGTTGCACCTTCCACAGACATGCTCCTGGGGACGGCACTGAAACACGTGTCCCTTTCCTTAAGGCTCTTTCCACAGGCGCAACCGCGCTTCTCTCTCAGGCAGAGGGGATGCCCAGGCATAGAGGATTTTGCTCCCTGTGGGTTTATTACACCGTGCTGAGGAGACCAGCTCAGGCAACAGGAGCATGCCTCAGACCGGACTCTGATTTGCCAAAGATTGCTGTGCTTTCCCAGAGGGGATGCCAGGGCAAAGAGGCTTTCGCTCTATGCGGGTTTCTCCCATCCTGCTGGGAATACTAGGCTAAGGCAAGCAGGAACAGCAGCCCTCAGAACTGACTCTGTTTTCCCAGTGACTGCTATGCTTTCGAAAAGGTTTTCAGCTTGGCACGATCCGAGCTTCGCTGCTGCTTCCTAAGATAGGCTTTGGGTGTTCGTTCAGTCGCGGCAGGGAAGAAGAGCCGCGGGAGAGCTGGTGCCTCTTGGAATTGCTTTCCCGGGCTCCAAGTTCACTCTCGGGGTTCACCTTGCTATGCCGGAACTAAGCAGACACAGTCACAACCCTGCAGCATGGTGCGTGGCCTAGCATGGCACTCTATGCCTATTACCATCTCTTGTCCTAGGTAAGTCTTTGCCTTTTGCTCTGGCGCTCAGGTAGACTCGGGATCTAGGCCAGTGCCTTGACCACAGAGGAGGGGAGGCCACAGGATCCCTGCCCACGGCCCGTGCACTGGGATGGGGAACTGTGGGGGACTGTCTCCACTCTTTCACCGGCACACCCCCTGCCACCCACATCGCTGCCACTTCTTGGTGGAAGACGTCATCTGACTGACCGTTTCTCCATGGGGTTGTTTCTGCGAGTTCCGGGTATGGCACCTGGTGGCAAGCCCAAGTCTGCCCTTGGGACAGGTGGCCAAGGAGATGCTGTCCCCTTGGGAACAGAGGCACAGGACAGGCCTGCCTTCTGCCCAGACTCCTTCCTCGGAGTGGTGCACGCACCTCGGCCCTAGTCGTCCCCTCATGTCTGCTTAGCATCCAGGCTTCCATCTCTCCACACAGGGAGCGGGTGACATTGTCTTGCCACCGGCCTGCTGTTTGTGCCATGGCAGGCTATCCTGCTTCCCAAACCCAAGGCCAACGGCTCCTTCTCTTCTCCGGGGTCGGCATGCAGCGACTTCCCCACACTTGGCTTCTCTCTCAGGCAGAGGGGATGCTAGGGCAAAGGGTATTTCGCTCCATGTGGGTATCTTCAACTAAGCTGCGGAGACTAGCTCAGGCTTACAGCAGCAGCATCCCCAAACCCAACTCTGATTTCCCAAGGAACGCTGTGCTTTCCCAGGGGAGATGCCCAGGCCATGAGGCCTTCGCTCTCTGCGGGTTTCTCCCACCGCGAGACTGGGCTCAGGCAAGCAGCAGCAGCCCACAGAACATTTCTCAGCGAATGCTGTGCTTGCACAGAGGCTTTGGCTTGGAGCGAACAGCACTTCGCCGCTGCTTTCTCGGCAAGGCTTCAGTCGCGTCAGGGAAGAAAGGCTGCGGGAGAGCTGGTGCCTCTTGGGCCTTGCTTTACCGGGCTCCATGTTCGCGTCCTAGGTTCACCCTGCCAGGCCGAACTAAGCAGACACAGCCACAACCCTGCAGTAGCGTGCATAGCCTTGGATGGCACTCTGTGCACACTACCATCTCCCAGTGTAGACATCACTTGTCCTTTTACTCTGGCGCTCAGGCGGAATCTCGGTCTAGGCCAGACCAGCTCAGGCAAACAGTAGCAGCGCTCAGACTGGACTCTGAGTTCCCAAAGAACGCTGTGCTTTCCCAGACGGGATGCCAGGGCAAAGAGTGTTTCGCTCTATGTGGGTTTCTCCCATCCTGCTGGGAATACTAGGCTAAGGCAAGCAGCAACAGCAGCCCTCAGAACCGACTCTGATTTCCCAGCGACTGCTATGCTTTCGAAGAGGTTTTCAGCTTGCCACGATCCGAACTTCGCTGCTGCTTCCTAAGAAAGGCTTTGGGTGTTCGCTCTGTCGAGGCAGGGAAGAAGAGCCGCGGGAGAGCTGGTGCCTCTTGGGAAGTGCTTTCCCGGGCTCCATGTTCGCGTTCTGGGTTCACCTTGCCAGGCCGAACTAAGCAGACACACCCACAACCCTGCAGTAGCTTGCATAGCCTAGGAGGGAACTCTATGCACATTACCATCTCCCAGTGTAGGCATCGCTTGGCCTTTTACTCTGGCGCTGACGTGGATTCTTGGACTAGGCCAGTGCTTTCCCCACAGGAAAGGAGAGGTGACAAGATCCCTGCCCACGGCCCGTGCACTGAATAGGGAGCTTTGGGGGACTGTCCCCACTCCTTCTTCTGAAACTCCGTACCTCTTCCAAGCTTCCACATCCTGGAGGAAGACAGCATCTAACTCACCGTTATCTCAGGGAGCTGTTTCTGCGAGTTCAGCGTAGGCGCCTGGTGGCTAGCGCATGTCTGCCCCAGGGACAGGTGGCCAAGGAGCTGCTGTCTCCTTAGGCCCAGAGGTTCAGGACAGGCATGCTTTCGGCCCAGACCCCTTCCTAAGAGTGGAGCATGCGCCCTGCCCTACTCATGCCCTCCTGTCTCCTTAGCAACCAGGCTTCTGTCTCTCTGCACTGGGAGTGGGTGATACTTTATTGCCGGCTCTCCTGCTTCGCAACCGTTTCGAGACCAGAAGGCCAATGGCTCCTGTTGTCCCCGGGCAGCGTGTTGCACCTTCCACAGACATGCTCCTGGGGACGGCACTGAAACACGTGTCCCTTTCCTTAAGGCTCTTTCCACAGGCGCAACCGCGCTTCTCTCTCAGGCAGAGGGGATGCCCAGGCATAGAGCATTTTGCTCCCTGTGGGTTTATTACACCGTGCTGAGGAGACCAGCTCAGGCAACAGGAGCATGCCTCAGACCGGACTCTGATTTGCCAAAGATTGCTGTGCTTTCCCAGAGGGGATGCCAGGGCAAAGAGGCTTTCGCTCTATGCGGGTTTCTCCCATCCTGCTGGGAATACTAGGCTAAGGCAAGCAGGAACAGCAGCCCTCAGAACTGACTCTGTTTTCCCAGTGACTGCTATGCTTTCGAAGGGGTTTTCAGCTTGGCACGATCCGAGCTTCGCTGCTGCTTCCTAAGATAGGCTTTGGGTGTTCGTTCAGTCGCGGCAGGGAAGAAGAGCCGCGGGAGAGCTGGTGCCTCTTGGAATTGCTTTCCCGGGCTCCAAGTTCACTCTCGGGGTTCACCTTGCTATGCCGGAACTAAGCAGACACAGTCACAACCCTGCAGCAGCGTGCGTGGCCTAGCATGGCACTCTATGCCTATTACCATCTCTTGTCCTAGGTAAGTCTTTGCCTTTTGCTCTGGCGCTCAGGTAGACTCGGGATCTAGGCCAGTGCCTTGACCACAGAGGAGGGGAGGCCACAGGATCCCTGCCCACGGCCCGTGCACTGGGATGGGGAACTGTGGGGGACTGTCTCCACTCTTTCACCGGCACACCCCCTGCCACCCACATCGCTGCCACTTCTTGGTGGAAGACGTCATCTGACTGACCGTTTCTCCATGGGGTTGTTTCTGCGAGTTCCGGGTATGGCACCTGGTGGCAAGCCCAAGTCTGCCCTTGGGACAGGTGGCCAAGGAGATGCTGTCCCCTTGGGAACAGAGGCACAGGACAGGCCTGCCTTCTGCCCAGACTCCTTCCTCGGAGTGGTGCACGCACCTCGGCCCTAGTCGTCCCCTCATGTCTGCTTAGCATCCAGGCTTCCATCTCTCCACACAGGGAGCGGGTGACATTGTCTTGCCACCGGCCTGCTGTTTGTGCCACGGCAGGCTATCCTGCTTCCCAAACCCAAGGCCAACGGCTCCTTCTCTTCTCCGGGGTCGGCATGCAGCGACTTCCCCACACTTGGCTTCTCTCTCAGGCAGAGGGGATGCTAGGGCAAAGGGTATTTCGCTCCATGCGGGTATCTTCAACTAAGCTGCGGAGACTAGCTCAGGCTTACAGCAGCAGCATCCCCAAACCCAACTCTGATTTCCCAAGGAACGCTGTGCTTTCCCAGGGGAGATGCCCAGGCCATGAGGCCTTCGCTCTCTGCGGGTTTCTCCCACCGCGAGACTGGGCTCAGGCAAGCAGCAGCAGCCCACAGAACATTTCTCAGCGAATGCTGTGCTTGCACAGAGGCTTTGGCTTGGAGCGAACAGCACTTCGCCGCTGCTTTCTCGGCAAGGCTTCAGTCGCGTCAGGGAAGAAAGGCTGCGGGAGAGCTGGTGCCTCTTGGGCCTTGCTTTACCGGGCTCCATGTTCGCGTCCTAGGTTCACCCTGCCAGGCCGAACTAAGCAGACACAGCCACAACCCTGCAGTAGCGTGCATAGCCTAGGATGGCACTCTATGCACACTACCATCTCCCAGTGTAGACATCACTTGTCCTTTTACTCTGGCGCTCAGGCGGAATCTCGGTCTAGGCCAGACCAGCTCAGGCAAACAGTAGCAGCGCTCAGACTGGACTCTGAGTTCCCAAAGAATGCTGTGCTTTCCCAGACGGGATGCCAGGGCAAAGAGTGTTTCGCTCTATGTGGGTTTCTCCCATCCTGCTGGGAATACTAGGCTAAGGCAAGCAGCAACAGCAGCCCTCAGAACCGACTCTGATTTCCCAGCGACTGCTATGCTTTCGAAGAGGTTTTCAGCTTGCCACGATCCGAACTTCGCTGCTGCTTCCTAAGAAAGGCTTTGGGTGTTCGCTCTGTCGAGGCAGGGAAGAAGAGCCGCGGGAGAGCTGGTGCCTCTTGGGAAGTGCTTTCCCGGGCTCCATGTTCGCGTTCTGGGTTCACCCTGCAAGGCCGAACTAAGCAGACACACCCACAACCCTGCAGTAGCTTGCATAGCCTAGGAGGGAACTCTATGCACATTACCATCTCCCAGTGTAGGCATCGCTTGGCCTTTTACTCTGGCGCTCACGTGGATTCTTGGACTAGGCCAGTGCTTTCCCCACAGGAAAGGAGAGGTGACAAGATCCCTGCCCACGGCCCGTGCACTGAATAGGGAGCTTTGGGGGACTGTCCCCACTCCTTCTTCTGAAACTCCGTACCTCTTCCAAGCTTCCACATCCTGGAGGAAGACAGCATCTAACTCACCGTTATCTCAGGGAGCTGTTTCTGCGAGTTCAGCGTAGGCGCCTGGTGGCTAGCGCATGTCTGCCCCAGGGACAGGTGGCCAAGGAGCTGCTGTCTCCTTAGGCCCAGAGGTTCAGGACAGGCATACTTTCGGCCCAGACCCCTTCCTAAGAGTGGAGCATGCGCCCTGCCCTACTCATGCCCTCCTGTCTCCTTAGCAACCAGGCTTCTGTCTCTCTGCACTGGGAGTGGGTGATACTTTATTGCCGGCTCTCCTGCTTCGCAACCGTTTCGAGACCAGAAGGCCAATGGCTCCTGTTGTCCCCGGGCAGCGTGTTGCACCTTCCACAGACATGCTCCTGGGGACGGCACTGAAACACGTGTCCCTTTCCTTAAGGCTCTTTCCACAGGCGCAACCGCGCTTCTCTCTCAGGCAGAGGGGATGCCCAGGCATAGAGGATTTTGCTCCCTGTGGGTTGATTACACCGTGCTGAGGAGACCAGCTCAGGCAACAGGAGCATGCCTCAGACCGGACTCTGATTTGCCAAAGATTGCTGTGCTTTCCCAGAGGGGATGCCAGGGCAAAGAGGCTTTCGCTCTATGCGGGTTTCTCCCATCCTGCTGGGAATACTAGGCTAAGGCAAGCAGGAACAGCAGCCCTCAGAACTGACTCTGTTTTCCCAGTGACTGCTATGCTTTCGAAGGGGTTTTCAGCTTGGCACGATCCGAGCTTCGCTGCTGCTTCCTAAGATAGGCTTTGGGTGTTCGTTCAGTCGCGGCAGGGAAGAAGAGCCGCGGGAGAGCTGGTGCCTCTTGGAATTGCTTTCCCGGGCTCCAAGTTCACTCTCGGGGTTCACCTTGCTATGCCGGAACTAAGCAGACACAGTCACAACCCTGCAGCAGCGTGCGTGGCCTAGCATGGCACTCTATGCCTATTACCATCTCTTGTCCTAGGTAAGTCTTTGCCTTTTGCTCTGGCGCTCAGGTAGACTCGGGATCTAGGCCAGTGCCTTGACCACAGAGGAGGGGAGGCCACAGGATCCCTGCCCACGGCCCGTGCACTGGGATGGGGAACTGTGGGGGACTGTCTCCACTCTTTCACCGGCACACCCCCTGCCACCCACATCGCTGCCACTTCTTGGTGGAAGACGTCATCTGACTGACCGTTTCTCCATGGGGTTGTTTCTGCGAGTTCCGGGTATGGCACCTGGTGGCAAGCCCAAGTCTGCCCTTGGGACAGGTGGCCAAGGAGATGCTGTCCCCTTGGGAACAGAGGCACAGGACAGGCCTGCCTTCTGCCCAGACTCCTTCCTCGGAGTGGTGCACGCACCTCGGCCCTAGTCGTCCCCTCATGTCTGCTTAGCATCCAGGCTTCCATCTCTCCACACAGGGAGCGGGTGACATTGTCTTGCCACCGGCCTGCTGTTTGTGCCACGGCAGGCTATCCTGCTTCCCAAACCCAAGGCCAACGGCTCCTTCTCTTCTCCGGGGTCGGCATGCAGCGACTTCCCCACACTTGGCTTCTCTCTCAGGCAGAGGGGATGCTAGGGCAAAGGGTATTTCGCTCCATGCGGGTATCTTCAACTAAGCTGCGGAGACTAGCTCAGGCTTACAGCAGCAGCATCCCCAAACCCAACTCTGATTTCCCAAGGAACGCTGTGCTTTCCCAGGGGAGATGCCCAGGCCATGAGGCCTTCGCTCTCTGCGGGTTTCTCCCACCGCGAGACTGGGCTCAGGCAAGCAGCAGCAGCCCACAGAACATTTCTCAGCGAATGCTGTGCTTGCACAGAGGCTTTGGCTTGGAGCGAACAGCACTTCGCCGCTGCTTTCTCGGCAAGGCTTCAGTCGCGTCAGGGAAGAAAGGCTGCGGGAGAGCTGGTGCCTCTTGGGCCTTGCTTTACCGGGCTCCATGTTCGCGTCCTAGGTTCACCCTGCCAGGCCGAACTAAGCAGACACAGCCACAACCCTGCAGTAGCGTGCATAGCCTAGGATGGCACTCTGTGCACACTACCATCTCCCAGTGTAGACATCACTTGTCCTTTTACTCTGGCGCTCAGGCGGAATCTCGGTCTAGGCCAGACCAGCTCAGGCAAACAGTAGCAGCGCTCAGACTGGACTCTGAGTTCCCAAAGAATGCTGTGCTTTCCCAGACGGGATGCCAGGGCAAAGAGTGTTTCGCTCTATGTGGGTTTCTCCCATCCTGCTGGGAATACTAGGCTAAGGCAAGCAGCAACAGCAGCCCTCAGAACCGACTCTGATTTCCCAGCGACTGCTATGCTTTCGAAGAGGTTTTCAGCTTGCCACGATCCGAACTTCGCTGCTGCTTCCTAAGAAAGGCTTTGGGTGTTCGCTCTGTCGAGGCAGGGAAGAAGAGCCGCGGGAGAGCTGGTGCCTCTTGGGAAGTGCTTTCCCGGGCTCCATGTTCGCGTTCTGGGTTCACCCTGCCAGGCCGAACTAAGCAGACACACCCACAACCCTGCAGTAGCTTGCATAGCCTAGGAGGGAACTCTATGCACATTACCATCTCCCAGTGTAGGCATCGCTTGGCCTTTTACTCTGGCGCTCACGTGGATTCTTGGACTAGGCCAGTGCTTTCCCCACAGGAAAGGAGAGGTGACAAGATCCCTGCCCACGGCCCGTGCACTGAATTTGGAGCTTTGGGGGACTGTCCCCACTCCTTCTTCTGAAACTCCGTACCTCTTCCAAGCTTCCACATCCACGAGGAAGACAGCATCTAACTCACCGTTATCTCAGGGAGCTGTTTCTGCGAGTTCAGCGTAGGCGCCTGGTGGCTAGCGCATGTCTGCCCCAGGGACAGGTGGCCAAGGAGCTGCTGTCTCCTTAGGCCCAGAGGTTCAGGACAGGCATACTTTCGGCCCAGACCCCTTCCTAAGAGTGGAGCATGCGCCCTGCCCTACTCATGCCCTCCTGTCTCCTTAGCAACCAGGCTTCTGTCTCTCTGCACTGGGAGTGGGTGATACTTTATTGCCGGCTCTCCTGCTTCGCAACCGTTTCGAGACCAGAAGGCCAATGGCTCCTGTTGTCCCCGGGCAGCGTGTTGCACCTTCCACAGACATGCTCCTGGGGACGGCACTGAAACACGTGTCCCTTTCCTTAAGGCTCTTTCCACAGGCGCAACCGCGCTTCTCTCTCAGGCAGAGGGGATGCCCAGGCATAGAGGATTTTGCTCCCTGTGGGTTTATTACACCGTGCTGAGGAGACCAGCTCAGGCAACAGGAGCATGCCTCAGACCGGACTCTGATTTGCCAAAGATTGCTGTGCTTTCCCAGAGGGGATGCCAGGGCAAAGAGGCTTTCGCTCTATGCGGGTTTCTCCCATCCTGCTGGGAATACTAGGCTAAGGCAAGCAGGAACAGCAGCCCTCAGAACTGACTCTGTTTTCCCAGTGACTGCTATGCTTTCGAAGGGGTTTTCAGCTTGGCACGATCCGAGCTTCGCTGCTGCTTCCTAAGATAGGCTTTGGGTGTTCGTTCAGTCGCGGCAGGGAAGAAGAGCCGCGGGAGAGCTGGTGCCTCTTGGAATTGCTTTCCCGGGCTCCAAGTTCACTCTCGGGGTTCACCTTGCTATGCCGGAACTAAGCAGACACAGTCACAACCCTGCAGCATGGTGCGTGGCCTAGCATGGCACTCTATGCCTATTACCATCTCTTGTCCTAGGTAAGTCTTTGCCTTTTGCTCTGGCGCTCAGGTAGACTCGGGATCTAGGCCAGTGCCTTGACCACAGAGGAGGGGAGGCCACAGGATCCCTGCCCACGGCCCGTGCACTGGGATGGGGAACTGTGGGGGACTGTCTCCACTCTTTCACCGGCACACCCCCTGCCACCCACATCGCTGCCACTTCTTGGTGGAAGACGTCATCTGACTGACCGTTTCTCCATGGGGTTGTTTCTGCGAGTTCCGGGTATGGCACCTGGTGGCAAGCCCAAGTCTGCCCTTGGGACAGGTGGCCAAGGAGATGCTGTCCCCTTGGGAACAGAGGCACAGGACAGGCCTGCCTTCTGCCCAGACTCCTTCCTCGGAGTGGTGCACGCACCTCGGCCCTAGTCGTCCCCTCATGTCTGCTTAGCATCCAGGCTTCCATCTCTCCACACAGGGAGCGGGTGACATTGTCTTGCCACCGGCCTGCTGTTTGTGCCACGGCAGGCTATCCTGCTTCCCAAACCCAAGGCCAACGGCTCCTTCTCTTCTCCGGGGTCGGCATGCAGCGACTTCCCCACACTTGGCTTCTCTCTCAGGCAGAGGGGATGCTAGGGCAAAGGGTATTTCGCTCCATGCGGGTATCTTCAACTAAGCTGCGGAGACTAGCTCAGGCTTACAGCAGCAGCATCCCCAAACCCAACTCTGATTTCCCAAGGAACGCTGTGCTTTCCCAGGGGAGATGCCCAGGCCATGAGGCCTTCGCTCTCTGCGGGTTTCTCCCACCGCGAGACTGGGCTCAGGCAAGCAGCAGCAGCCCACAGAACATTTCTCAGCGAATGCTGTGCTTGCACAGAGGCTTTGGCTTGGAGCGAACAGCACTTCGCCGCTGCTTTCTCGGCAAGGCTTCAGTCGCGTCAGGGAAGAAAGGCTGCGGGAGAGCTGGTGCCTCTTGGGCCTTGCTTTACCGGGCTCCATGTTCGCGTCCTAGGTTCACCCTGCCAGGCCGAACTAAGCAGACACAGCCACAACCCTGCAGTAGCGTGCATAGCCTTGGATGGCACTCTGTGCACACTACCATCTCCCAGTGTAGACATCACTTGTCCTTTTACTCTGGCGCTCAGGCGGAATCTCGGTCTAGGCCAGACCAGCTCAGGCAAACAGTAGCAGCGCTCAGACTGGACTCTGAGTTCCCAAAGAACGCTGTGCTTTCCCAGACGGGATGCCAGGGCAAAGAGTGTTTCGCTCTATGTGGGTTTCTCCCATCCTGCTGGGAATACTAGGCTAAGGCAAGCAGCAACAGCAGCCCTCAGAACCGACTCTGATTTCCCAGCGACTGCTATGCTTTCGAAGAGGTTTTCAGCTTGCCACGATCCGAACTTCGCTGCTGCTTCCTAAGAAAGGCTTTGGGTGTTCGCTCTGTCGAGGCAGGGAAGAAGAGCCGCGGGAGAGCTGGTGCCTCTTGGGAAGTGCTTTCCCGGGCTCCATGTTCGCGTTCTGGGTTCACCCTGCCAGGCCGAACTAAGCAGACACACCCACAACCCTGCAGTAGCTTGCATAGCCTAGGAGGGAACTCTATGCACATTACCATCTCCCAGTGTAGGCATCGCTTGGCCTTTTACTCTGGCGCTCACGTGGATTCTTGGACTAGGCCAGTGCTTTCCCCACAGGAAAGGAGAGGTGACAAGATCCCTGCCCACGGCCCGTGCACTGAATAGGGAGCTTTAGGGGACTGTCCCCACTCCTTCTTCTGAAACTCCGTACCTCTTCCAAGCTTCCACATCCTGGAGGAAGACAGCATCTAACTCACCGTTATCTCAGGGAGCTGTTTCTGCGAGTTCAGCGTAGGCGCCTGGTGGCTAGCGCATGTCTGCCCCAGGGACAGGTGGCCAAGGAGCTGCTGTCTCCTTAGGCCCAGAGGTTCAGGACAGGCATACTTTCGGCCCAGACCCCTTCCTAAGAGTGGAGCATGCGCCCTGCCCTACTCATGCCCTCCTGTCTCCTTAGCAACCAGGCTTCTGTCTCTCTGCACTGGGAGTGGGTGATACTTTATTGCCGGCTCTCCTGCTTCGCAACCGTTTCGAGACCAGAAGGCCAATGGCTCCTGTTGTCCCCGGGCAGCGTGTTGCACCTTCCACAGACATGCTCCTGGGGACGGCACTGAAACACGTGTCCCTTTCCTTAAGGCTCTTTCCACAGGCGCAACCGCGCTTCTCTCTCAGGCAGAGGGGATGCCCAGGCATAGAGGATTTTGCTCCCTGTGGGTTTATTACACCGTGCTGAGGAGACCAGCTCAGGCAACAGGAGCATGCCTCAGACCGGACTCTGATTTGCCAAAGATTGCTGTGCTTTCCCAGAGGGGATGCCAGGGCAAAGAGGCTTTCGCTCTATGCGGGTTTCTCCCATCCTGCTGGGAATACTAGGCTAAGGCAAGCAGGAACAGCAGCCCTCAGAACTGACTCTGTTTTCCCAGTGACTGCTATGCTTTCGAAAAGGTTTTCAGCTTGGCACGATCCGAGCTTCGCTGCTGCTTCCTAAGATAGGCTTTGGGTGTTCGTTCAGTCGCGGCAGGGAAGAAGAGCCGCGGGAGAGCTGGTGCCTCTTGGAATTGCTTTCCCGGGCTCCAAGTTCACTCTCGGGGTTCACCTTGCTATGCCGGAACTAAGCAGACACAGTCACAACCCTGCAGCATGGTGCGTGGCCTAGCATGGCACTCTATGCCTATTACCATCTCTTGTCCTAGGTAAGTCTTTGCCTTTTGCTCTGGCGCTCAGGTAGACTCGGGATCTAGGCCAGTGCCTTGACCACAGAGGAGGGGAGGCCACAGGATCCCTGCCCACGGCCCGTGCACTGGGATGGGGAACTGTGGGGGACTGTCTCCACTCTTTCACCGGCACACCCCCTGCCACCCACATCGCTGCCACTTCTTGGTGGAAGACGTCATCTGACTGACCGTTTCTCCATGGGGTTGTTTCTGCGAGTTCCGGGTATGGCACCTGGTGGCAAGCCCAAGTCTGCCCTTGGGACAGGTGGCCAAGGAGATGCTGTCCCCTTGGGAACAGAGGCACAGGACAGGCCTGCCTTCTGCCCAGACTCCTTCCTCGGAGTGGTGCACGCACCTCGGCCCTAGTCGTCCCCTCATGTCTGCTTAGCATCCAGGCTTCCATCTCTCCACACAGGGAGCGGGTGACATTGTCTTGCCACCGGCCTGCTGTTTGTGCCACGGCAGGCTATCCTGCTTCCCAAACCCAAGGCCAACGGCTCCTTCTCTTCTCCGGGGTCGGCATGCAGCGACTTCCCCACACTTGGCTTCTCTCTCAGGCAGAGGGGATGCTAGGGCAAAGGGTATTTCGCTCCATGCGGGTATCTTCAACTAAGCTGCGGAGACTAGCTCAGGCTTACAGCAGCAGCATCCCCAAACCCAACTCTGATTTCCCAAGGAACGCTGTGCTTTCCCAGGGGAGATGCCCAGGCCATGAGGCCTTCGCTCTCTGCGGGTTTCTCCCACCGCGAGACTGGGCTCAGGCAAGCAGCAGCAGCCCACAGAACATTTCTCAGCGAATGCTGTGCTTGCACAGAGGCTTTGGCTTGGAGCGAACAGCACTTCGCCGCTGCTTTCTCGGCAAGGCTTCAGTCGCGTCAGGGAAGAAAGGCTGCGGGAGAGCTGGTGCCTCTTGGGCCTTGCTTTACCGGGCTCCATGTTCGCGTCCTAGGTTCACCCTGCCAGGCCGAACTAAGCAGACACAGCCACAACCCTGCAGTAGCGTGCATAGCCTAGGATGGCACTCTGTGCACACTACCATCTCCCAGTGTAGACATCACTTGTCCTTTTACTCTGGCGCTCAGGCGGAATCTCGGTCTAGGCCAGACCAGCTCAGGCAAACAGTAGCAGCGCTCAGACTGGACTCTGAGTTCCCAAAGAACGCTGTGCTTTCCCAGACGGGATGCCAGGGCAAAGAGTGTTTCGCTCTATGTGGGTTTCTCCCATCCTGCTGGGAATACTAGGCTAAGGCAAGCAGCAACAGCAGCCCTCAGAACCGACTCTGATTTCCCAGCGACTGCTATGCTTTCGAAGAGGTTTTCAGCTTGCCACGATCCGAACTTCGCTGCTGCTTCCTAAGAAAGGCTTTGGGTGTTCGCTCTGTCGAGGCAGGGAAGAAGAGCCGCGGGAGAGCTGGTGCCTCTTGGGAAGTGCTTTCCCGGGCTCCATGTTCGCGTTCTGGGTTCACCCTGCCAGGCCGAACTAAGCAGACACACCCACAACCCTGCAGTAGCTTGCATAGCCTAGGAGGGAACTCTATGCACATTACCATCTCCCAGTGTAGGCATCGCTTGGCCTTTTACTCTGGCGCTCACGTGGATTCTTGGACTAGGCCAGTGCTTTCCCCACAGGAAAGGAGAGGTGACAAGATCCCTGCCCACGGCCCGTGCACTGAATAGGGAGCTTTGGGGGACTGTCCCCACTCCTTCTTCTGAAACTCCGTACCTCTTCCAAGCTTCCACATCCTGGAGGAAGACAGCATCTAACTCACCGTTATCTCAGGGAGCTGTTTCTGCGAGTTCAGCGTAGGCGCCTGGTGGCTAGCGCATGTCTGCCCCAGGGACAGGTGGCCAAGGAGCTGCTGTCTCCTTAGGCCCAGAGGTTCAGGACAGGCATACTTTCGGCCCAGACCCCTTCCTAAGAGTGGAGCATGCGCCCTGCCCTACTCATGCCCTCCTGTGTCCTTAGCAACCAGGCTTCTGTCTCTCTGCACTGGGAGTGGGTGATACTTTATTGCCGGCTCTCCTGCTTCGCAACCGTTTCGAGACCAGAAGGCCAATGGCTCCTGTTGTCCCCGGGCAGCGTGTTGCACCTTCCACAGACATGCTCCTGGGGACGGCACTGAAACACGTGTCCCTTTCCTTAAGGCTCTTTCCACAGGCGCAACCGCGCTTCTCTCTCAGGCAGAGGGGATGCCCAGGCATAGAGGATTTTGCTCCCTGTGGGTTTATTACACCGTGCTGAGGAGACCAGCTCAGGCAACAGGAGCATGCCTCAGACCGGACTCTGATTTGCCAAAGATTGCTGTGCTTTCCCAGAGGGGATGCCAGGGCAAAGAGGCTTTCGCTCTATGCGGGTTTCTCCCATCCTGCTGGGAATACTAGGCTAAGGCAAGCAGGAACAGCAGCCCTCAGAACTGACTCTGTTTTCCCAGTGACTGCTATGCTTTCGAAAAGGTTTTCAGCTTGGCACGATCCGAGCTTCGCTGCTGCTTCCTAAGATAGGCTTTGGGTGTTCGTTCAGTCGCGGCAGGGAAGAAGAGCCGCGGGAGAGCTGGTGCCTCTTGGAATTGCTTTCCCGGGCTCCAAGTTCACTCTCGGGGTTCACCTTGCTATGCCGGAACTAAGCAGACACAGTCACAACCCTGCAGCAGCGTGCGTGGCCTAGCATGGCACTCTATGCCTATTACCATCTCTTGTCCTAGGTAAGTCTTTGCCTTTTGCTCTGGCGCTCAGGTAGACTCGGGATCTAGGCCAGTGCCTTGACCACAGAGGAGGGGAGGCCACAGGATCCCTGCCCACGGCCCGTGCACTGGGATGGGGAACTGTGGGGGACTGTCTCCACTCTTTCACCGGCACACCCCCTGCCACCCACATCGCTGCCACTTCTTGGTGGAAGACGTCATCTGACTGACCGTTTCTCCATGGGGTTGTTTCTGCGAGTTCCGGGTATGGCACCTGGTGGCAAGCCCAAGTCTGCCCTTGGGACAGGTGGCCAAGGAGATGCTGTCCCCTTGGGAACAGAGGCACAGGACAGGCCTGCCTTCTGCCCAGACTCCTTCCTCGGAGTGGTGCACGCACCTCGGCCCTAGTCGTCCCCTCATGTCTGCTTAGCATCCAGGCTTCCATCTCTCCACACAGGGAGCGGGTGACATTGTCTTGCCACCGGCCTGCTGTTTGTGCCACGGCAGGCTATCCTGCTTCCCAAACCCAAGGCCAACGGCTCCTTCTCTTCTCCGGGGTCGGCATGCAGCGACTTCCCCACACTTGGCTTCTCTCTCAGGCAGAGGGGATGCTAGGGCAAAGGGTATTTCGCTCCATGCGGGTATCTTCAACTAAGCTGCGGAGACTAGCTCAGGCTTACAGCAGCAGCATCCCCAAACCCAACTCTGATTTCCCAAGGAACGCTGTGCTTTCCCAGGGGAGATGCCCAGGCCATGAGGCCTTCGCTCTCTGCGGGTTTCTCCCACCGCGAGACTGGGCTCAGGCAAGCAGCAGCAGCCCACAGAACATTTCTCAGCGAATGCTGTGCTTGCACAGAGGCTTTGGCTTGGAGCGAACAGCACTTCGCCGCTGCTTTCTCGGCAAGGCTTCAGTCGCGTCAGGGAAGAAAGGCTGCGGGAGAGCTGGTGCCTCTTGGGCCTTGCTTTACCGGGCTCCATGTTCACGTCCTAGGTTCACCCTGCCAGGCCGAACTAAGCAGACACAGCCACAACCCTGCAGTAGCGTGCATAGCCTAGGATGGCACTCTGTGCACACTACCATCTCCCAGTGTAGACATCACTTGTCCTTTTACTCTGGCGCTCAGGCGGAATCTCGGTCTAGGCCAGACCAGCTCAGGCAAACAGTAGCAGCGCTCAGACTGGACTCTGAGTTCCCAAAGAACGCTGTGCTTTCCCAGACGGGATGCCAGGGCAAAGAGTGTTTCGCTCTATGTGGGTTTCTCCCATCCTGCTGGGAATACTAGGCTAAGGCAAGCAGCAACAGCAGCCCTCAGAACCGACTCTGATTTCCCAGCGACTGCTATGCTTTCGAAGAGGTTTTCAGCTTGCCACGATCCGAACTTCGCTGCTGCTTCCTAAGAAAGGCTTTGGGTGTTCGCTCTGTCGAGGCAGGGAAGAAGAGCCGCGGGAGAGCTGGTGCCTCTTGGGAAGTGCTTTCCCGGGCTCCATGTTCGCGTTCTGGGTTCACCCTGCCAGGCCGAACTAAGCAGACACACCCACAACCCTGCAGTAGCTTGCATAGCCTAGGAGGGAACTCTATGCACATTACCATCTCCCAGTGTAGGCATCGCTTGGCCTTTTACTCTGGCGCTCACGTGGATTCTTGGACTAGGCCAGTGCTTTCCCCACAGGAAAGGAGAGGTGACAAGATCCCTGCCCACGGCCCGTGCACTGAATAGGGAGCTTTGGGGGACTGTCCCCACTCCTTCTTCTGAAACTCCGTACCTCTTCCAAGCTTCCACATCCTGGAGGAAGACAGCATCTAACTCACCGTTATCTCAGGGAGCTGTTTCTGCGAGTTCAGCGTAGGCGCCTGGTGGCTAGCGCATGTCTGCCCCAGGGACAGGTGGCCAAGGAGCTGCTGTCTCCTTAGGCCCAGAGGTTCAGGACAGGCATACTTTCGGCCCAGACCCCTTCCTAAGAGTGGAGCATGCGCCCTGCCCTACTCATGCCCTCCTGTGTCCTTAGCAACCAGGCTTCTGTCTCTCTGCACTGGGAGTGGGTGATACTTTATTGCCGGCTCTCCTGCTTCGCAACCGTTTCGAGACCAGAAGGCCAATGGCTCCTGTTGTCCCCGGGCAGCGTGTTGCACCTTCCACAGACATGCTCCTGGGGACGGCACTGAAACACGTGTCCCTTTCCTTAAGGCTCTTTCCACAGGCGCAACCGCGCTTCTCTCTCAGGCAGAGGGGATGCCCAGGCATAGAGGATTTTGCTCCCTGTGGGTTTATTACACCGTGCTGAGGAGACCAGCTCAGGCAACAGGAGCATGCCTCAGACCGGACTCTGATTTGCCAAAGATTGCTGTGCTTTCCCAGAGGGGATGCCAGGGCAAAGAGGCTTTCGCTCTATGCGGGTTTCTCCCATCCTGCTGGGAATACTAGGCTAAGGCAAGCAGGAACAGCAGCCCTCAGAACTGACTCTGTTTTCCCAGTGACTGCTATGCTTTCGAAGGGGTTTTCAGCTTGGCACGATCCGAGCTTCGCTGCTGCTTCCTAAGATAGGCTTTGGGTGTTCGTTCAGTCGCGGCAGGGAAGAAGAGCCGCGGGAGAGCTGGTGCCTCTTGGAATTGCTTTCCCGGGCTCCAAGTTCACTCTCGGGGTTCACCTTGCTATGCCGGAACTAAGCAGACACAGTCACAACCCTGCAGCAGCGTGCGTGGCCTAGCATGGCACTCTATGCCTATTACCATCTCTTGTCCTAGGTAAGTCTTTGCCTTTTGCTCTGGCGCTCAGGTAGACTCGGGATCTAGGCCAGTGCCTTGACCACAGAGGAGGGGAGGCCACAGGATCCCTGCCCACGGCCCGTGCACTGGGATGGGGAACTGTGGGGGACTGTCTCCACTCTTTCACCGGCACACCCCCTGCCACCCACATCGCTGCCACTTCTTGGTGGAAGACGTCATCTGACTGACCGTTTCTCCATGGGGTTGTTTCTGCGAGTTCCGGGTATGGCACCTGGTGGCAAGCCCAAGTCTGCCCTTGGGACAGGTGGCCAAGGAGATGCTGTCCCCTTGGGAACAGAGGCACAGGACAGGCCTGCCTTCTGCCCAGACTCCTTCCTCGGAGTGGTGCACGCACCTCGGCCCTAGTCGTCCCCTCATGTCTGCTTAGCATCCAGGCTTCCATCTCTCCACACAGGGAGCGGGTGACATTGTCTTGCCACCGGCCTGCTGTTTGTGCCATGGCAGGCTATCCTGCTTCCCAAACCCAAGGCCAACGGCTCCTTCTCTTCTCCGGGGTCGGCATGCAGCGACTTCCCCACACTTGGCTTCTCTCTCAGGCAGAGGGGATGCTAGGGCAAAGGGTATTTCGCTCCATGCGGGTATCTTCAACTAAGCTGCGGAGACTAGCTCAGGCTTACAGCAGCAGCATCCCCAAACCCAACTCTGATTTCCCAAGGAACGCTGTGCTTTCCCAGGGGAGATGCCCAGGCCATGAGGCCTTCGCTCTCTGCGGGTTTCTCCCACCGCGAGACTGGGCTCAGGCAAGCAGCAGCAGCCCACAGAACATTTCTCAGCGAATGCTGTGCTTGCACAGAGGCTTTGGCTTGGAGCGAACAGCACTTCGCCGCTGCTTTCTCGGCAAGGCTTCAGTCGCGTCAGGGAAGAAAGGCTGCGGGAGAGCTGGTGCCTCTTGGGCCTTGCTTTACCGGGCTCCATGTTCACGTCCTAGGTTCACCCTGCCAGGCCGAACTAAGCAGACACAGCCACAACCCTGCAGTAGCGTGCATAGCCTAGGATGGCACTCTGTGCACACTACCATCTCCCAGTGTAGACATCACTTGTCCTTTTACTCTGGCGCTCAGGCGGAATCTCGGTCTAGGCCAGACCAGCTCAGGCAAACAGTAGCAGCGCTCAGACTGGACTCTGAGTTCCCAAAGAACGCGGTGCTTTCCCAGACGGGATGCCAGGGCAAAGAGTGTTTCGCTCTATGTGGGTTTCTCCCATCCTGCTGGGAATACTAGGCTAAGGCAAGCAGCAACAGCAGCCCTCAGAACCGACTCTGATTTCCCAGCGACTGCTATGCTTTCGAAGAGGTTTTCAGCTTGCCACGATCCGAACTTCGCTGCTGCTTCCTAAGAAAGGCTTTGGGTGTTCGCTCTGTCGAGGCAGGGAAGAAGAGCCGCGGGAGAGCTGGTGCCTCTTGGGAAGTGCTTTCCCGGGCTCCATGTTCGCGTTCTGGGTTCACCCTGCCAGGCCGAACTAAGCAGACACACCCACAACCCTGCAGTAGCTTGCATAGCCTAGGAGGGAACTCTATGCACATTACCATCTCCCAGTGTAGGCATCGCTTGGCCTTTTACTCTGGCGCTCACGTGGATTCTTGGACTAGGCCAGTGCTTTCCCCACAGGAAAAGAGAGGTGACAAGATCCCTGCCCACGGCCCGTGCACTGAATTTGGAGCTTTGGGGGACTGTCCCCACTCCTTCTTCTGAAACTCCGTACCTCTTCCAAGCTTCCACATCCTGGAGGAAGACAGCATCTAACTCACCGTTATCTCAGGGAGCTGTTTCTGCGAGTTCAGCGTAGGCGCCTGGTGGCTAGCGCATGTCTGCCCCAGGGACAGGTGGCCAAGGAGCTGCTGTCTCCTTAGGCCCAGAGGTTCAGGACAGGCATACTTTCGGCCCAGACCCCTTCCTAAGAGTGGAGCATGCGCCCTGCCCTACTCATGCCCTCCTGTCTCCTTAGCAACCAGGCTTCTGTCTCTCTGCACTGGGAGTGGGTGATACTTTATTGCCGGCTCTCCTGCTTCGCAACCGTTTCGAGACCAGAAGGCCAATGGCTCCTGTTGTCCCCGGGCAGCGTGTTGCACCTTCCACAGACATGCTCCTGGGGACGGCACTGAAACACGTGTCCCTTTCCTTAAGGCTCTTTCCACAGGCGCAACCGCGCTTCTCTCTCAGGCAGAGGGGATGCCCAGGCATAGAGGATTTTGCTCCCTGTGGGTTTATTACACCGTGCTGAGGAGACCAGCTCAGGCAACAGGAGCATGCCTCAGACCGGACTCTGATTTGCCAAAGATTGCTGTGCTTTCCCAGAGGGGATGCCAGGGCAAAGAGGCTTTCGCTCTATGCGGGTTTCTCCCATCCTGCTGGGAATACTAGGCTAAGGCAAGCAGGAACAGCAGCCCTCAGAACTGACTCTGTTTTCCCAGTGACTGCTATGCTTTCGAAAAGGTTTTCAGCTTGGCACGATCCGAGCTTCGCTGCTGCTTCCTAAGATAGGCTTTGGGTGTTCGTTCAGTCGCGGCAGGGAAGAAGAGCCGCGGGAGAGCTGGTGCCTCTTGGAATTGCTTTCCCGGGCTCCAAGTTCACTCTCGGGGTTCACCTTGCTATGCCGGAACTAAGCAGACACAGTCACAACCCTGCAGCAGCGTGCGTGGCCTAGCATGGCACTCTATGCCTATTACCATCTCTTGTCCTAGGTAAGTCTTTGCCTTTTGCTCTGGCGCTCAGGTAGACTCGGGATCTAGGCCAGTGCCTTGACCACAGAGGAGGGGAGGCCACAGGATCCCTGCCCACGGCCCGTGCACTGGGATGGGGAACTGTGGGGGACTGTCTCCACTCTTTCACCGGCACACCCCCTGCCACCCACATCGCTGCCACTTCTTGGTGGAAGACGTCATCTGACTGACCGTTTCTCCATGGGGTTGTTTCTGCGAGTTCCGGGTATGGCACCTGGTGGCAAGCCCAAGTCTGCCCTTGGGACAGGTGGCCAAGGAGATGCTGTCCCCTTGGGAACAGAGGCACAGGACAGGCCTGCCTTCTGCCCAGACTCCTTCCTCGGAGTGGTGCACGCACCTCGGCCCTAGTCGTCCCCTCATGTCTGCTTAGCATCCAGGCTTCCATCTCTCCACACAGGGAGCGGGTGACATTGTCTTGCCACCGGCCTGCTGTTTGTGCCATGGCAGGCTATCCTGCTTCCCAAACCCAAGGCCAACGGCTCCTTCTCTTCTCCGGGGTCGGCATGCAGCGACTTCCCCACACTTGGCTTCTCTCTCAGGCAGAGGGGATGCTAGGGCAAAGGGTATTTCGCTCCATGCGGGTATCTTCAACTAAGCTGCGGAGACTAGCTCAGGCTTACAGCAGCAGCATCCCCAAACCCAACTCTGATTTCCCAAGGAACGCTGTGCTTTCCCAGGGGAGATGCCCAGGCCATGAGGCCTTCGCTCTCTGCGGGTTTCTCCCACCGCGAGACTGGGCTCAGGCAAGCAGCAGCAGCCCACAGAACATTTCTCAGCGAATGCTGTGCTTGCACAGAGGCTTTGGCTTGGAGCGAACAGCACTTCGCCGCTGCTTTCTCGGCAAGGCTTCAGTCGCGTCAGGGAAGAAAGGCTGCGGGAGAGCTGGTGCCTCTTGGGCCTTGCTTTACCGGGCTCCATGTTCGCGTCCTAGGTTCACCCTGCCAGGCCGAACTAAGCAGACACAGCCACAACCCTGCAGTAGCGTGCATAGCCTAGGATGGCACTCTGTGCACACTACCATCTCCCAGTGTAGACATCACTTGTCCTTTTACTCTGGCGCTCAGGCGGAATCTCGGTCTAGGCCAGACCAGCTCAGGCAAACAGTAGCAGCGCTCAGACTGGACTCTGAGTTCCCAAAGAACGCGGTGCTTTCCCAGACGGGATGCCAGGGCAAAGAGTGTTTCGCTCTATGTGGGTTTCTCCCATCCTGCTGGGAATACTAGGCTAAGGCAAGCAGCAACAGCAGCCCTCAGAACCGACTCTGATTTCCCAGCGACTGCTATGCTTTCGAAGAGGTTTTCAGCTTGCCACGATCCGAACTTCGCTGCTGCTTCCTAAGAAAGGCTTTGGGTGTTCGCTCTGTCGAGGCAGGGAAGAAGAGCCGCGGGAGAGCTGGTGCCTCTTGGGAAGTGCTTTCCCGGGCTCCATGTTCGCGTTCTGGGTTCACCCTGCCAGGCCGAACTAAGCAGACACACCCACAACCCTGCAGTAGCTTGCATAGCCTAGGAGGGAACTCTATGCACATTACCATCTCCCAGTGTAGGCATCGCTTGGCCTTTTACTCTGGCGCTCACGTGGATTCTTGGACTAGGCCAGTGCTTTCCCCACAGGAAAGGAGAGGTGACAAGATCCCTGCCCACGGCCCGTGCACTGAATTTGGAGCTTTGGGGGACTGTCCCCACTCCTTCTTCTGAAACTCCGTACCTCTTCCAAGCTTCCACATCCTGGAGGAAGACAGCATCTAACTCACCGTTATCTCAGGGAGCTGTTTCTGCGAGTTCAGCGTAGGCGCCTGGTGGCTAGCGCATGTCTGCCCCAGGGACAGGTGGCCAAGGAGCTGCTGTCTCCTTAGGCCCAGAGGTTCAGGACAGGCATACTTTCGGCCCAGACCCCTTCCTAAGAGTGGAGCATGCGCCCTGCCCTACTCATGCCCTCCTGTCTCCTTAGCAACCAGGCTTCTGTCTCTCTGCACTGGGAGTGGGTGATACTTTATTGCCGGCTCTCCTGCTTCGCAACCGTTTCGAGACCAGAAGGCCAATGGCTCCTGTTGTCCCCGGGCAGCGTGTTGCACCTTCCACAGACATGCTCCTGGGGACGGCACTGAAACACGTGTCCCTTTCCTTAAGGCTCTTTCCACAGGCGCAACCGCGCTTCTCTCTCAGGCAGAGGGGATGCCCAGGCATAGAGGATTTTGCTCCCTGTGGGTTTATTACACCGTGCTGAGGAGACCAGCTCAGGCAACAGGAGCATGCCTCAGACCGGACTCTGATTTGCCAAAGATTGCTGTGCTTTCCCAGAGGGGATGCCAGGGCAAAGAGGCTTTCGCTCTATGCGGGTTTCTCCCATCCTGCTGGGAATACTAGGCTAAGGCAAGCAGGAACAGCAGCCCTCAGAACTGACTCTGTTTTCCCAGTGACTGCTATGCTTTCGAAGGGGTTTTCAGCTTGGCACGATCCGAGCTTCGCTGCTGCTTCCTAAGATAGGCTTTGGGTGTTCGTTCTGTCGCGGCAGGGAAGAAGAGCCGCGGGAGAGCTGGTGCCTCTTGGAATTGCTTTCCCGGGCTCCAAGTTCACTCTCGGGGTTCACCTTGCTATGCCGGAACTAAGCAGACACAGTCACAACCCTGCAGCAGCGTGCGTGGCCTAGCATGGCACTCTATGCCTATTACCATCTCTTGTCCTAGGTAAGTCTTTGCCTTTTGCTCTGGCGCTCAGGTAGACTCGGGATCTAGGCCAGTGCCTTGACCACAGAGGAGGGGAGGCCACAGGATCCCTGCCCACGGCCCGTGCACTGGGATGGGGAACTGTGGGGGACTGTCTCCACTCTTTCACCGGCACACCCCCTGCCACCCACATCGCTGCCACTTCTTGGTGGAAGACGTCATCTGACTGACCGTTTCTCCATAGGGTTGTTTCTGCGAGTTCCGGGTATGGCACCTGGTGGCAAGCCCAAGTCTGCCCTTGGGACAGGTGGCCAAGGAGATGCTGTCCCCTTGGGAACAGAGGCACAGGACAGGCCTGCCTTCTGCCCAGACTCCTTCCTCGGAGTGGTGCACGCACCTCGGCCCTAGTCGTCCCCTCATGTCTGCTTAGCATCCAGGCTTCCATCTCTCCACACAGGGAGCGGGTGACATTGTCTTGCCACCGGCCTGCTGTTTGTGCCATGGCAGGCTATCCTGCTTCCCAAACCCAAGGCCAACGGCTCCTTCTCTTCTCCGGGGTCGGCATGCAGCGACTTCCCCACACTTGGCTTCTCTCTCAGGCAGAGGGGATGCTAGGGCAAAGGGTATTTCGCTCCATGCGGGTATCTTCAACTAAGCTGCGGAGACTAGCTCAGGCTTACAGCAGCAGCATCCCCAAACCCAACTCTGATTTCCCAAGGAACGCTGTGCTTTCCCAGGGGAGATGCCCAGGCCATGAGGCCTTCGCTCTCTGCGGGTTTCTCCCACCGCGAGACTGGGCTCAGGCAAGCAGCAGCAGCCCACAGAACATTTCTCAGCGAATGCTGTGCTTGCACAGAGGCTTTGGCTTGGAGCGAACAGCACTTCGCCGCTGCTTTCTCGGCAAGGCTTCAGTCGCGTCAGGGAAGAAAGGCTGCGGGAGAGCTGGTGCCTCTTGGGCCTTGCTTTACCGGGCTCCATGTTCGCGTCCTAGGTTCACCCTGCCAGGCCGAACTAAGCAGACACAGCCACAACCCTGCAGTAGCGTGCATAGCCTAGGATGGCACTCTATGCACACTACCATCTCCCAGTGTAGACATCACTTGTCCTTTTACTCTGGCGCTCAGGCGGAATCTCGGTCTAGGCCAGACCAGCTCAGGCAAACAGTAGCAGCGCTCAGACTGGACTCTGAGTTCCCAAAGAACGCTGTGCTTTCCCAGACGGGATGCCAGGGCAAAGAGTGTTTCGCTCTATGTGGGTTTCTCCCATCCTGCTGGGAATACTAGGCTAAGGCAAGCAGCAACAGCAGCCCTCAGAACCGACTCTGATTTCCCAGCGACTGCTATGCTTTCGAAGAGGTTTTCAGCTTGCCACGATCCGAACTTCGCTGCTGCTTCCTAAGAAAGGCTTTGGGTGTTCGCTCTGTCGAGGCAGGGAAGAAGAGCCGCGGGAGAGCTGGTGCCTCTTGGGAAGTGCTTTCCCGGGCTCCATGTTCGCGTTCTGGGTTCACCCTGCCAGGCCGAACTAAGCAGACACACCCACAACCCTGCAGTAGCTTGCATAGCCTAGGAGGGAACTCTATGCACATTACCATCTCCCAGTGTAGGCATCGCTTGGCCTTTTACTCTGGCGCTCACGTGGATTCTTGGACTAGGCCAGTGCTTTCCCCACAGGAAAGGAGAGGTGACAAGATCCCTGCCCACGGCCCGTGCACTGAATTTGGAGCTTTGGGGGACTGTCCCCACTCCTTCTTCTGAAACTCCGTACCTCTTCCAAGCTTCCACATCCTGGAGGAAGACAGCATCTAACTCACCGTTATCTCAGGGAGCTGTTTCTGCGAGTTCAGCGTAGGCGCCTGGTGGCTAGCGCATGTCTGCCCCAGGGACAGGTGGCCAAGGAGCTGCTGTCTCCTTAGGCCCAGAGGTTCAGGACAGGCATACTTTCGGCCCAGACCCCTTCCTAAGAGTGGAGCATGCGCCCTGCCCTACTCATGCCCTCCTGTCTCCTTAGCAACCAGGCTTCTGTCTCTCTGCACTGGGAGTGGGTGATACTTTATTGCCGGCTCTCCTGCTTCGCAACCGTTTCGAGACCAGAAGGCCAATGGCTCCTGTTGTCCCCGGGCAGCGTGTTGCACCTTCCACAGACATGCTCCTGGGGACGGCACTGAAACACGTGTCCCTTTCCTTAAGGCTCTTTCCACAGGCGCAACCGCGCTTCTCTCTCAGGCAGAGGGGATGCCCAGGCATAGAGGATTTTGCTCCCTGTGGGTTTATTACACCGTGCTGAGGAGACCAGCTCAGGCAACAGGAGCATGCCTCAGACCGGACTCTGATTTGCCAAAGATTGCTGTGCTTTCCCAGAGGGGATGCCAGGGCAAAGAGGCTTTCGCTCTATGCGGGTTTCTCCCATCCTGCTGGGAATACTAGGCTAAGGCAAGCAGGAACAGCAGCCCTCAGAACTGACTCTGTTTTCCCAGTGACTGCTATGCTTTCGAAGGGGTTTTCAGCTTGGCACGATCCGAGCTTCGCTGCTGCTTCCTAAGATAGGCTTTGGGTGTTCGTTCAGTCGCGGCAGGGAAGAAGAGCCGCGGGAGAGCTGGTGCCTCTTGGAATTGCTTTCCCGGGCTCCAAGTTCACTCTCGGGGTTCACCTTGCTATGCCGGAACTAAGCAGACACAGTCACAACCCTGCAGCAGCGTGCGTGGCCTAGCATGGCACTCTATGCCTATTACCATCTCTTGTCCTAGGTAAGTCTTTGCCTTTTGCTCTGGCGCTCAGGTAGACTCGGGATCTAGGCCAGTGCCTTGACCACAGAGGAGGGGAGGCCACAGGATCCCTGCCCACGGCCCGTGCACTGGGATGGGGAACTGTGGGGGACTGTCTCCACTCTTTCACCGGCACACCCCCTGCCACCCACATCGCTGCCACTTCTTGGTGGAAGACGTCATCTGACTGACCGTTTCTCCATGGGGTTGTTTCTGCGAGTTCCGGGTATGGCACCTGGTGGCAAGCCCAAGTCTGCCCTTGGGACAGGTGGCCAAGGAGATGCTGTCCCCTTGGGAACAGAGGCACAGGACAGGCCTGCCTTCTGCCCAGACTCCTTCCTCGGAGTGGTGCACGCACCTCGGCCCTAGTCGTCCCCTCATGTCTGCTTAGCATCCAGGCTTCCATCTCTCCACACAGGGAGCGGGTGACATTGTCTTGCCACCGGCCTGCTGTTTGTGCCATGGCAGGCTATCCTGCTTCCCAAACCCAAGGCCAACGGCTCCTTCTCTTCTCCGGGGTCGGCATGCAGCGACTTCCCCACACTTGGCTTCTCTCTCAGGCAGAGGGGATGCTAGGGCAAAGGGTATTTCGCTCCATGCGGGTATCTTCAACTAAGCTGCGGAGACTAGCTCAGGCTTACAGCAGCAGCATCCCCAAACCCAACTCTGATTTCCCAAGGAA
Organism: Mustela nivalis; assembly: GCF_964662115.1. NCBI lineage: Eukaryota > Metazoa > Chordata > Mammalia > Carnivora > Mustelidae > Mustela > Mustela nivalis. The sequence continues at coordinate 38,521 of NW_028134857.1, read as the reverse complement.
CGCTGTGCTTTCCCAGGGGAGATGCCCAGGCCATGAGGCCTTCGCTCTCTGCGGGTTTCTCCCACCGCGAGACTGGGCTCAGGCAAGCAGCAGCAGCCCACAGAACATTTTTCAGCGAATGCTGTGCTTGCACAGAGGCTTTGGCTTGGAGCGAACAGCACTTCGCCGCTGCTTTCTCGGCAAGGCTTCAGTCGCGTCAGGGAAGAAAGGCTGCGGGAGAGCTGGTGCCTCTTGGGCCTTGCTTTACCGGGCTCCATGTTCGCGTCCTAGGTTCACCCTGCCAGGCCGAACTAAGCAGACACAGCCACAACCCTGCAGTAGCGTGCATAGCCTAGGATGGCACTCTGTGCACACTACCATCTCCCAGTGTAGACATCACTTGTCCTTTTACTCTGGCGCTCAGGCGGAATCTCGGTCTAGGCCAGACCAGCTCAGGCAAACAGTAGCAGCGCTCAGACTGGACTCTGAGTTCCCAAAGAATGCTGTGCTTTCCCAGACGGGATGCCAGGGCAAAGAGTGTTTCGCTCTATGTGGGTTTCTCCCATCCTGCTGGGAATACTAGGCTAAGGCAAGCAGCAACAGCAGCCCTCAGAACCGACTCTGATTTCCCAGCGACTGCTATGCTTTCGAAGAGGTTTTCAGCTTGCCACGATCCGAACTTCGCTGCTGCTTCCTAAGAAAGGCTTTGGGTGTTCGCTCTGTCGAGGCAGGGAAGAAGAGCCGCGGGAGAGCTGGTGCCTCTTGGGAAGTGCTTTCCCGGGCTCCATGTTCGCGTTCTGGGTTCACCCTGCCAGGCCGAACTAAGCAGACACACCCACAACCCTGCAGTAGCTTGCATAGCCTAGGAGGGAACTCTATGCACATTACCATCTCCCAGTGTAGGCATCGCTTGGCCTTTTACTCTGGCGCTCACGTGGATTCTTGGACTAGGCCAGTGCTTTCCCCACAGGAAAGGAGAGGTGATAAGATCCCTGCCCACGGCCCGTGCACTGAATAGGGAGCTTTGGGGGACTGTCCCCACTCCTTCTTCTGAAACTCCGTACCTCTTCCAAGCTTCCACATCCTGGAGGAAGACAGCATCTAACTCACCGTTATCTCAGGGAGCTGTTTCTGCGAGTTCAGCGTAGGCGCCTGGTGGCTAGCGCATGTCTGCCCCAGGGACAGGTGGCCAAGGAGCTGCTGTCTCCTTAGGCCCAGAGGTTCAGGACAGGCATACTTTCGGCCCAGACCCCTTCCTAAGAGTGGAGCATGCGCCCTGCCCTACTCATGCCCTCCTGTCTCCTTAGCAACCAGGCTTCTGTCTCTCTGCACTGGGAGTGGGTGATACTTTATTGCCGGCTCTCCTGCTTCGCAACCGTTTCGAGACCAGAAGGCCAATGGCTCCTGTTGTCCCCGGGCAGCGTGTTGCACCTTCCACAGACATGCTCCTGGGGACGGCACTGAAACACGTGTCCCTTTCCTTAAGGCTCTTTCCACAGGCGCAACCGCGCTTCTCTCTCAGGCAGAGGGGATGCCCAGGCATAGAGGATTTTGCTCCCTGTGGGTTTATTACACCGTGCTGAGGAGACCAGCTCAGGCAACAGGAGCATGCCTCAGACCGGACTCTGATTTGCCAAAGATTGCTGTGCTTTCCCAGAGGGGATGCCAGGGCAAAGAGGCTTTCGCTCTATGCGGGTTTCTCCCATCCTGCTGGGAATACTAGGCTAAGGCAAGCAGGAACAGCAGCCCTCAGAACTGACTCTGTTTTCCCAGTGACTGCTATGCTTTCGAAGGGGTTTTCAGCTTGGCACGATCCGAGCTTCGCTGCTGCTTCCTAAGATAGGCTTTGGGTGTTCGTTCAGTCGCGGCAGGGAAGAAGAGCCGCGGGAGAGCTGGTGCCTCTTGGAATTGCTTTCCCGGGCTCCAAGTTCACTCTCGGGGTTCACCTTGCTATGCCGGAACTAAGCAGACACAGTCACAACCCTGCAGCAGCGTGCGTGGCCTAGCATGGCACTCTATGCCTATTACCATCTCTTGTCCTAGGTAAGTCTTTGCCTTTTGCTCTGGCGCTCAGGTAGACTCGGGATCTAGGCCAGTGCCTTGACCACAGAGGAGGGGAGGCCACAGGATCCCTGCCCACGGCCCGTGCACTGGGATGGGGAACTGTGGGGGACTGTCTCCACTCTTTCACCGGCACACCCCCTGCCACCCACATCGCTGCCACTTCTTGGTGGAAGACGTCATCTGACTGACCGTTTCTCCATGGGGTTGTTTCTGCGAGTTCCGGGTATGGCACCTGGTGGCAAGCCCAAGTCTGCCCTTGGGACAGGTGGCCAAGGAGATGCTGTCCCCTTGGGAACAGAGGCACAGGACAGGCCTGCCTTCTGCCCAGACTCCTTCCTCGGAGTGGTGCACGCACCTCGGCCCTAGTCGTCCCCTCATGTCTGCTTAGCATCCAGGCTTCCATCTCTCCACACAGGGAGCGGGTGACATTGTCTTGCCACCGGCCTGCTGTTTGTGCCATGGCAGGCTATCCTGCTTCCCAAACCCAAGGCCAACGGCTCCTTCTCTTCTCCGGGGTCGGCATGCAGCGACTTCCCCACACTTGGCTTCTCTCTCAGGCAGAGGGGATGCTAGGGCAAAGGGTATTTCGCTCCATGCGGGTATCTTCAACTAAGCTGCGGAGACTAGCTCAGGCTTACAGCAGCAGCATCCCCAAACCCAACTCTGATTTCCCAAGGAACGCTGTGCTTTCCCAGGGGAGATGCCCAGGCCATGAGGCCTTCGCTCTCTGCGGGTTTCTCCCACCGCGAGACTGGGCTCAGGCAAGCAGCAGCAGCCCACAGAACATTTCTCAGCGAATGCTGTGCTTGCACAGAGGCTTTGGCTTGGAGCGAACAGCACTTCGCCGCTGCTTTCTCGGCAAGGCTTCAGTCGCGTCAGGGAAGAAAGGCTGCGGGAGAGCTGGTGCCTCTTGGGCCTTGCTTTACCGGGCTCCATGTTCGCGTCCTAGGTTCACCCTGCCAGGCCGAACTAAGCAGACACAGCCACAACCCTGCAGTAGCGTGCATAGCCTTGGATGGCACTCTGTGCACACTACCATCTCCCAGTGTAGACATCACTTGTCCTTTTACTCTGGCGCTCAGGCGGAATCTCGGTCTAGGCCAGACCAGCTCAGGCAAACAGTAGCAGCGCTCAGACTGGACTCTGAGTTCCCAAAGAACGCTGTGCTTTCCCAGACGGGATGCCAGGGCAAAGAGTGTTTCGCTCTATGTGGGTTTCTCCCATCCTGCTGGGAATACTAGGCTAAGGCAAGCAGCAACAGCAGCCCTCAGAACCGACTCTGATTTCCCAGCGACTGCTATGCTTTCGAAGAGGTTTTCAGCTTGCCACGATCCGAACTTCGCTGCTGCTTCCTAAGAAAGGCTTTGGGTGTTCGCTCTGTCGAGGCAGGGAAGAAGAGCCGCGGGAGAGCTGGTGCCTCTTGGGAAGTGCTTTCCCGGGCTCCATGTTCGCGTTCTGGGTTCACCCTGCCAGGCCGAACTAAGCAGACACACCCACAACCCTGCAGTAGCTTGCATAGCCTAGGAGGGAACTCTATGCACATTACCATCTCCCAGTGTAGGCATCGCTTGGCCTTTTACTCTGGCGCTCACGTGGATTCTTGGACTAGGCCAGTGCTTTCCCCACAGGAAAGGAGAGGTGACAAGATCCCTGCCCACGGCCCGTGCACTGAATAGGGAGCTTTGGGGGACTGTCCCCACTCCTTCTTCTGAAACTCCGTACCTCTTCCAAGCTTCCACATCCTGGAGGAAGACAGCATCTAACTCACCGTTATCTCAGGGAGCTGTTTCTGCGAGTTCAGCGTAGGCGCCTGGTGGCTAGCGCATGTCTGCCCCAGGGACAGGTGGCCAAGGAGCTGCTGTCTCCTTAGGCCCAGAGGTTCAGGACAGGCATACTTTCGGCCCAGACCCCTTCCTAAGAGTGGAGCATGCGCCCTGCCCTACTCATGCCCTCCTGTCTCCTTAGCAACCAGGCTTCTGTCTCTCTGCACTGGGAGTGGGTGATACTTTATTGCCGGCTCTCCTGCTTCGCAACCGTTTCGAGACCAGAAGGCCAATGGCTCCTGTTGTCCCCGGGCAGCGTGTTGCACCTTCCACAGACATGCTCCTGGGGACGGCACTGAAACACGTGTCCCTTTCCTTAAGGCTCTTTCCACAGGCGCAACCGCGCTTCTCTCTCAGGCAGAGGGGATGCCCAGGCATAGAGGATTTTGCTCCCTGTGGGTTTATTACACCGTGCTGAGGAGACCAGCTCAGGCAACAGGAGCATGCCTCAGACCGGACTCTGATTTGCCAAAGATTGCTGTGCTTTCCCAGAGGGGATGCCAGGGCAAAGAGGCTTTCGCTCTATGCGGGTTTCTCCCATCCTGCTGGGAATACTAGGCTAAGGCAAGCAGGAACAGCAGCCCTCAGAACTGACTCTGTTTTCCCAGTGACTGCTATGCTTTCGAAGGGGTTTTCAGCTTGGCACGATCCGAGCTTCGCTGCTGCTTCCTAAGATAGGCTTTGGGTGTTCGTTCAGTCGCGGCAGGGAAGAAGAGCCGCGGGAGAGCTGGTGCCTCTTGGAATTGCTTTCCCGGGCTCCAAGTTCACTCTCGGGGTTCACCTTGCTATGCCGGAACTAAGCAGACACAGTCACAACCCTGCAGCAGCGTGCGTGGCCTAGCATGGCACTCTATGCCTATTACCATCTCTTGTCCTAGGTAAGTCTTTGCCTTTTGCTCTGGCGCTCAGGTAGACTCGGGATCTAGGCCAGTGCCTTGACCACAGAGGAGGGGAGGCCACAGGATCCCTGCCCACGGCCCGTGCACTGGGATGGGGAACTGTGGGGGACTGTCTCCACTCTTTCACCGGCACACCCCCTGCCACCCACATCGCTGCCACTTCTTGGTGGAAGACGTCATCTGACTGACCGTTTCTCCATGGGGTTGTTTCTGCGAGTTCCGGGTATGGCACCTGGTGGCAAGCCCAAGTCTGCCCTTGGGACAGGTGGCCAAGGAGATGCTGTCCCCTTGGGAACAGAGGCACAGGACAGGCCTGCCTTCTGCCCAGACTCCTTCCTCGGAGTGGTGCACGCACCTCGGCCCTAGTCGTCCCCTCATGTCTGCTTAGCATCCAGGCTTCCATCTCTCCACACAGGGAGCGGGTGACATTGTCTTGCCACCGGCCTGCTGTTTGTGCCACGGCAGGCTATCCTGCTTCCCAAACCCAAGGCCAACGGCTCCTTCTCTTCTCCGGGGTCGGCATGCAGCGACTTCCCCACACTTGGCTTCTCTCTCAGGCAGAGGGGATGCTAGGGCAAAGGGTATTTCGCTCCATGCGGGTATCTTCAACTAAGCTGCGGAGACTAGCTCAGGCTTACAGCAGCAGCATCCCCAAACCCAACTCTGATTTCCCAAGGAACGCTGTGCTTTCCCAGGGGAGATGCCCAGGCCATGAGGCCTTCGCTCTCTGCGGGTTTCTCCCACCGCGAGACTGGGCTCAGGCAAGCAGCAGCAGCCCACAGAACATTTCTCAGCGAATGCTGTGCTTGCACAGAGGCTTTGGCTTGGAGCGAACAGCACTTCGCCGCTGCTTTCTCGGCAAGGCTTCAGTCGCGTCAGGGAAGAAAGGCTGCGGGAGAGCTGGTGCCTCTTGGGCCTTGCTTTACCGGGCTCCATGTTCGCGTCCTAGGTTCACCCTGCCAGGCCGAACTAAGCAGACACAGCCACAACCCTGCAGTAGCGTGCATAGCCTAGGATGGCACTCTATGCACACTACCATCTCCCAGTGTAGACATCACTTGTCCTTTTACTCTGGCGCTCAGGCGGAATCTCGGTCTAGGCCAGACCAGCTCAGGCAAACAGTAGCAGCGCTCAGACTGGACTCTGAGTTCCCAAAGAACGCTGTGCTTTCCCAGACGGGATGCCAGGGCAAAGAGTGTTTCGCTCTATGTGGGTTTCTCCCATCCTGCTGGGAATACTAGGCTAAGGCAAGCAGCAACAGCAGCCCTCAGAACCGACTCTGATTTCCCAGCGACTGCTATGCTTTCGAAGAGGTTTTCAGCTTGCCACGATCCGAACTTCGCTGCTGCTTCCTAAGAAAGGCTTTGGGTGTTCGCTCTGTCGAGGCAGGGAAGAAGAGCCGCGGGAGAGCTGGTGCCTCTTGGGAAGTGCTTTCCCGGGCTCCATGTTCGCGTTCTGGGTTCACCCTGCCAGGCCGAACTAAGCAGACACACCCACAACCCTGCAGTAGCTTGCATAGCCTAGGAGGGAACTCTATGCACATTACCATCTCCCAGTGTAGGCATCGCTTGGCCTTTTACTCTGGCGCTCACGTGGATTCTTGGACTAGGCCAGTGCTTTCCCCACAGGAAAGGAGAGGTGACAAGATCCCTGCCCACGGCCCGTGCACTGAATAGGGAGCTTTGGGGGACTGTCCCCACTCCTTCTTCTGAAACTCCGTACCTCTTCCAAGCTTCCACATCCTGGAGGAAGACAGCATCTAACTCACCGTTATCTCAGGGAGCTGTTTCTGCGAGTTCAGCGTAGGCGCCTGGTGGCTAGCGCATGTCTGCCCCAGGGACAGGTGGCCAAGGAGCTGCTGTCTCCTTAGGCCCAGAGGTTCAGGACAGGCATACTTTCGGCCCAGACCCCTTCCTAAGAGTGGAGCATGCGCCCTGCCCTACTCATGCCCTCCTGTCTCCTTAGCAACCAGGCTTCTGTCTCTCTGCACTGGGAGTGGGTGATACTTTATTGCCGGCTCTCCTGCTTCGCAACCGTTTCGAGACCAGAAGGCCAATGGCTCCTGTTGTCCCCGGGCAGCGTGTTGCACCTTCCACAGACATGCTCCTGGGGACGGCACTGAAACACGTGTCCCTTTCCTTAAGGCTCTTTCCACAGGCGCAACCGCGCTTCTCTCTCAGGCAGAGGGGATGCCCAGGCATAGAGGATTTTGCTCCCTGTGGGTTTATTACACCGTGCTGAGGAGACCAGCTCAGGCAACAGGAGCATGCCTCAGACCGGACTCTGATTTGCCAAAGATTGCTGTGCTTTCCCAGAGGGGATGCCAGGGCAAAGAGGCTTTCGCTCTATGCGGGTTTCTCCCATCCTGCTGGGAATACTAGGCTAAGGCAAGCAGGAACAGCAGCCCTCAGAACTGACTCTGTTTTCCCAGTGACTGCTATGCTTTCGAAGGGGTTTTCAGCTTGGCACGATCCGAGCTTCGCTGCTGCTTCCTAAGATAGGCTTTGGGTGTTCGTTCAGTCGCGGCAGGGAAGAAGAGCCGCGGGAGAGCTGGTGCCTCTTGGAATTGCTTTCCCGGGCTCCAAGTTCACTCTCGGGGTTCACCTTGCTATGCCGGAACTAAGCAGACACAGTCACAACCCTGCAGCATGGTGCGTGGCCTAGCATGGCACTCTATGCCTATTACCATCTCTTGTCCTAGGTAAGTCTTTGCCTTTTGCTCTGGCGCTCAGGTAGACTCGGGATCTAGGCCAGTGCCTTGACCACAGAGGAGGGGAGGCCACAGGATCCCTGCCCACGGCCCGTGCACTGGGATGGGGAACTGTGGGGGACTGTCTCCACTCTTTCACCGGCACACCCCCTGCCACCCACATCGCTGCCACTTCTTGGTGGAAGACGTCATCTGACTGACCGTTTCTCCATGGGGTTGTTTCTGCGAGTTCCGGGTATGGCACCTGGTGGCAAGCCCAAGTCTGCCCTTGGGACAGGTGGCCAAGGAGATGCTGTCCCCTTGGGAACAGAGGCACAGGACAGGCCTGCCTTCTGCCCAGACTCCTTCCTCGGAGTGGTGCACGCACCTCGGCCCTAGTCGTCCCCTCATGTCTGCTTAGCATCCAGGCTTCCATCTCTCCACACAGGGAGCGGGTGACATTGTCTTGCCACCGGCCTGCTGTTTGTGCCATGGCAGGCTATCCTGCTTCCCAAACCCAAGGCCAACGGCTCCTTCTCTTCTCCGGGGTCGGCATGCAGCGACTTCCCCACACTTGGCTTCTCTCTCAGGCAGAGGGGATGCTAGGGCAAAGGGTATTTCGCTCCATGCGGGTATCTTCAACTAAGCTGCGGAGACTAGCTCAGGCTTACAGCAGCAGCATCCCCAAACCCAACTCTGATTTCCCAAGGAACGCTGTGCTTTCCCAGGGGAGATGCCCAGGCCATGAGGCCTTCGCTCTCTGCGGGTTTCTCCCACCGCGAGACTGGGCTCAGGCAAGCAGCAGCAGCCCACAGAACATTTCTCAGCGAATGCTGTGCTTGCACAGAGGCTTTGGCTTGGAGCGAACAGCACTTCGCCGCTGCTTTCTCGGCAAGGCTTCAGTCGCGTCAGGGAAGAAAGGCTGCGGGAGAGCTGGTGCCTCTTGGGCCTTGCTTTACCGGGCTCCATGTTCGCGTCCTAGGTTCACCCTGCCAGGCCGAACTAAGCAGACACAGCCACAACCCTGCAGTAGCGTGCATAGCCTAGGATGGCACTCTGTGCACACTACCATCTCCCAGTGTAGACATCACTTGTCCTTTTACTCTGGCGCTCAGGCGGAATCTCGGTCTAGGCCAGACCAGCTCAGGCAAACAGTAGCAGCGCTCAGACTGGACTCTGAGTTCCCAAAGAACGCTGTGCTTTCCCAGACGGGATGCCAGGGCAAAGAGTGTTTCGCTCTATGTGGGTTTCTCCCATCCTGCTGGGAATACTAGGCTAAGGCAAGCAGCAACAGCAGCCCTCAGAACCGACTCTGATTTCCCAGCGACTGCTATGCTTTCGAAGAGGTTTTCAGCTTGCCACGATCCGAACTTCGCTGCTGCTTCCTAAGAAAGGCTTTGGGTGTTCGCTCTGTCGAGGCAGGGAAGAAGAGCCGCGGGAGAGCTGGTGCCTCTTGGGAAGTGCTTTCCCGGGCTCCATGTTCGCGTTCTGGGTTCACCCTGCCAGGCCGAACTAAGCAGACACACCCACAACCCTGCAGTAGCTTGCATAGCCTAGGAGGGAACTCTATGCACATTACCATCTCCCAGTGTAGGCATCGCTTGGCCTTTTACTCTGGCGCTCACGTGGATTCTTGGACTAGGCCAGTGCTTTCCCCACAGGAAAGGAGAGGTGACAAGATCCCTGCCCACGGCCCGTGCACTGAATAGGGAGCTTTGGGGGACTGTCCCCACTCCTTCTTCTGAAACTCCGTACCTCTTCCAAGCTTCCACATCCTGGAGGAAGACAGCATCTAACTCACCGTTATCTCAGGGAGCTGTTTCTGCGAGTTCAGCGTAGGCGCCTGGTGGCTAGCGCATGTCTGCCCCAGGGACAGGTGGCCAAGGAGCTGCTGTCTCCTTAGGCCCAGAGGTTCAGGACAGGCATACTTTCGGCCCAGACCCCTTCCTAAGAGTGGAGCATGCGCCCTGCCCTACTCATGCCCTCCTGTCTCCTTAGCAACCAGGCTTCTGTCTCTCTGCACTGGGAGTGGGTGATACTTTATTGCCGGCTCTCCTGCTTCGCAACCGTTTCGAGACCAGAAGGCCAATGGCTCCTGTTGTCCCCGGGCAGCGTGTTGCACCTTCCACAGACATGCTCCTGGGGACGGCACTGAAACACGTGTCCCTTTCCTTAAGGCTCTTTCCACAGGCGCAACCGCGCTTCTCTCTCAGGCAGAGGGGATGCCCAGGCATAGAGGATTTTGCTCCCTGTGGGTTTATTACACCGTGCTGAGGAGACCAGCTCAGGCAACAGGAGCATGCCTCAGACCGGACTCTGATTTGCCAAAGATTGCTGTGCTTTCCCAGAGGGGATGCCAGGGCAAAGAGGCTTTCGCTCTATGCGGGTTTCTCCCATCCTGCTGGGAATACTAGGCTAAGGCAAGCAGGAACAGCAGCCCTCAGAACTGACTCTGTTTTCCCAGTGACTGCTATGCTTTCGAAGGGGTTTTCAGCTTGGCACGATCCGAGCTTCGCTGCTGCTTCCTAAGATAGGCTTTGGGTGTTCGTTCAGTCGCGGCAGGGAAGAAGAGCCGCGGGAGAGCTGGTGCCTCTTGGAATTGCTTTCCCGGGCTCCAAGTTCACTCTCGGGGTTCACCTTGCTATGCCGGAACTAAGCAGACACAGTCACAACCCTGCAGCATGGTGCGTGGCCTAGCATGGCACTCTATGCCTATTACCATCTCTTGTCCTAGGTAAGTCTTTGCCTTTTGCTCTGGCGCTCAGGTAGACTCGGGATCTAGGCCAGTGCCTTGACCACAGAGGAGGGGAGGCCACAGGATCCCTGCCCACGGCCCGTGCACTGGGATGGGGAACTGTGGGGGACTGTCTCCACTCTTTCACCGGCACACCCCCTGCCACCCACATCGCTGCCACTTCTTGGTGGAAGACGTCATCTGACTGACCGTTTCTCCATGGGGTTGTTTCTGCGAGTTCCGGGTATGGCACCTGGTGGCAAGCCCAAGTCTGCCCTTGGGACAGGTGGCCAAGGAGATGCTGTCCCCTTGGGAACAGAGGCACAGGACAGGCCTGCCTTCTGCCCAGACTCCTTCCTCGGAGTGGTGCACGCACCTCGGCCCTAGTCGTCCCCTCATGTCTGCTTAGCATCCAGGCTTCCATCTCTCCACACAGGGAGCGGGTGACATTGTCTTGCCACCGGCCTGCTGTTTGTGCCATGGCAGGCTATCCTGCTTCCCAAACCCAAGGCCAACGGCTCCTTCTCTTCTCCGGGGTCGGCATGCAGCGACTTCCCCACACTTGGCTTCTCTCTCAGGCAGAGGGGATGCTAGGGCAAAGGGTATTTCGCTCCATGCGGGTATCTTCAACTAAGCTGCGGAGACTAGCTCAGGCTTACAGCAGCAGCATCCCCAAACCCAACTCTGATTTCCCAAGGAACGCTGTGCTTTCCCAGGGGAGATGCCCAGGCCATGAGGCTTTCGCTCTCTGCGGGTTTCTCCCACCGCGAGACTGGGCTCAGGCAAGCAGCAGCAGCCCACAGAACATTTCTCAGCGAATGCTGTGCTTGCACAGAGGCTTTGGCTTGGAGCGAACAGCACTTCGCCGCTGCTTTCTCGGCAAGGCTTCAGTCGCGTCAGGGAAGAAAGGCTGCGGGAGAGCTGGTGCCTCTTGGGCCTTGCTTTACCGGGCTCCATGTTCGCGTCCTAGGTTCACCCTGCCAGGCCGAACTAAGCAGACACAGCCACAACCCTGCAGTAGCGTGCATAGCCTTGGATGGCACTCTGTGCACACTACCATCTCCCAGTGTAGACATCACTTGTCCTTTTACTCTGGCGCTCAGGCGGAATCTCGGTCTAGGCCAGACCAGCTCAGGCAAACAGTAGCAGCGCTCAGACTGGACTCTGAGTTCCCAAAGAACGCGGTGCTTTCCCAGACGGGATGCCAGGGCAAAGAGTGTTTCGCTCTATGTGGGTTTCTCCCATCCTGCTGGGAATACTAGGCTAAGGCAAGCAGCAACAGCAGCCCTCAGAACCGACTCTGATTTCCCAGCGACTGCTATGCTTTCGAAGAGGTTTTCAGCTTGCCACGATCCGAACTTCGCTGCTGCTTCCTAAGAAAGGCTTTGGGTGTTCGCTCTGTCGAGGCAGGGAAGAAGAGCCGCGGGAGAGCTGGTGCCTCTTGGGAAGTGCTTTCCCGGGCTCCATGTTCGCGTTCTGGGTTCACCCTGCCAGGCCGAACTAAGCAGACACACCCACAACCCTGCAGTAGCTTGCATAGCCTAGGAGGGAACTCTATGCACATTACCATCTCCCAGTGTAGGCATCGCTTGGCCTTTTACTCTGGCGCTCACGTGGATTCTTGGACTAGGCCAGTGCTTTCCCCACAGGAAAGGAGAGGTGACAAGATCCCTGCCCACGGCCCGTGCACTGAATAGGGAGCTTTGGGGGACTGTCCCCACTCCTTCTTCTGAAACTCCGTACCTCTTCCAAGCTTCCACATCCTGGAGGAAGACAGCATCTAACTCACCGTTATCTCAGGGAGCTGTTTCTGCGAGTTCAGCGTAGGCGCCTGGTGGCTAGCGCATGTCTGCCCCAGGGACAGGTGGCCAAGGAGCTGCTGTCTCCTTAGGCCCAGAGGTTCAGGACAGGCATACTTTCGGCCCAGACCCCTTCCTAAGAGTGGAGCATGCGCCCTGCCCTACTCATGCCCTCCTGTCTCCTTAGCAACCAGGCTTCTGTCTCTCTGCACTGGGAGTGGGTGATACTTTATTGCCGGCTCTCCTGCTTCGCAACCGTTTCGAGACCAGAAGGCCAATGGCTCCTGTTGTCCCCGGGCAGCGTGTTGCACCTTCCACAGACATGCTCCTGGGGACGGCACTGAAACACGTGTCCCTTTCCTTAAGGCTCTTTCCACAGGCGCAACCGCGCTTCTCTCTCAGGCAGAGGGGATGCCCAGGCATAGAGGATTTTGCTCCCTGTGGGTTTATTACACCGTGCTGAGGAGACCAGCTCAGGCAACAGGAGCATGCCTCAGACCGGACTCTGATTTGCCAAAGATTGCTGTGCTTTCCCAGAGGGGATGCCAGGGCAAAGAGGCTTTCGCTCTATGCGGGTTTCTCCCATCCTGCTGGGAATACTAGGCTAAGGCAAGCAGGAACAGCAGCCCTCAGAACTGACTCTGTTTTCCCAGTGACTGCTATGCTTTCGAAGGGGTTTTCAGCTTGGCACGATCCGAGCTTCGCTGCTGCTTCCTAAGATAGGCTTTGGGTGTTCGTTCAGTCGCGGCAGGGAAGAAGAGCCGCGGGAGAGCTGGTGCCTCTTGGAATTGCTTTCCCGGGCTCCAAGTTCACTCTCGGGGTTCACCTTGCTATGCCGGAACTAAGCAGACACAGTCACAACCCTGCAGCATGGTGCGTGGCCTAGCATGGCACTCTATGCCTATTACCATCTCTTGTCCTAGGTAAGTCTTTGCCTTTTGCTCTGGCGCTCAGGTAGACTCGGGATCTAGGCCAGTGCCTTGACCACAGAGGAGGGGAGGCCACAGGATCCCTGCCCACGGCCCGTGCACTGGGATGGGGAACTGTGGGGGACTGTCTCCACTCTTTCACCGGCACACCCCCTGCCACCCACATCGCTGCCACTTCTTGGTGGAAGACGTCATCTGACTGACCGTTTCTCCATGGGGTTGTTTCTGCGAGTTCCGGGTATGGCACCTGGTGGCAAGCCCAAGTCTGCCCTTGGGACAGGTGGCCAAGGAGATGCTGTCCCCTTGGGAACAGAGGCACAGGACAGGCCTGCCTTCTGCCCAGACTCCTTCCTCGGAGTGGTGCACGCACCTCGGCCCTAGTCGTCCCCTCATGTCTGCTTAGCATCCAGGCTTCCATCTCTCCACACAGGGAGCGGGTGACATTGTCTTGCCACCGGCCTGCTGTTTGTGCCATGGCAGGCTATCCTGCTTCCCAAACCCAAGGCCAACGGCTCCTTCTCTTCTCCGGGGTCGGCATGCAGCGACTTCCCCACACTTGGCTTCTCTCTCAGGCAGAGGGGATGCTAGGGCAAAGGGTATTTCGCTCCATGCGGGTATCTTCAACTAAGCTGCGGAGACTAGCTCAGGCTTACAGCAGCAGCATCCCCAAACCCAACTCTGATTTCCCAAGGAACGCTGTGCTTTCCCAGGGGAGATGCCCAGGCCATGAGGCCTTCGCTCTCTGCGGGTTTCTCCCACCGCGAGACTGGGCTCAGGCAAGCAGCAGCAGCCCACAGAACATTTCTCAGCGAATGCTGTGCTTGCACAGAGGCTTTGGCTTGGAGCGAACAGCACTTCGCCGCTGCTTTCTCGGCAAGGCTTCAGTCGCGTCAGGGAAGAAAGGCTGCGGGAGAGCTGGTGCCTCTTGGGCCTTGCTTTACCGGGCTCCATGTTCGCGTCCTAGGTTCACCCTGCCAGGCCGAACTAAGCAGACACAGCCACAACCCTGCAGTAGCGTGCATAGCCTAGGATGGCACTCTATGCACACTACCATCTCCCAGTGTAGACATCACTTGTCCTTTTACTCTGGCGCTCAGGCGGAATCTCGGTCTAGGCCAGACCAGCTCAGGCAAACAGTAGCAGCGCTCAGACTGGACTCTGAGTTCCCAAAGAACGCTGTGCTTTCCCAGACGGGATGCCAGGGCAAAGAGTGTTTCGCTCTATGTGGGTTTCTCCCATCCTGCTGGGAATACTAGGCTAAGGCAAGCAGCAACAGCAGCCCTCAGAACCGACTCTGATTTCCCAGCGACTGCTATGCTTTCGAAGAGGTTTTCAGCTTGCCACGATCCGAACTTCGCTGCTGCTTCCTAAGAAAGGCTTTGGGTGTTCGCTCTGTCGAGGCAGGGAAGAAGAGCCGCGGGAGAGCTGGTGCCTCTTGGGAAGTGCTTTCCCGGGCTCCATGTTCGCGTTCTGGGTTCACCCTGCCAGGCCGAACTAAGCAGACACACCCACAACCCTGCAGTAGCTTGCATAGCCTAGGAGGGAACTCTATGCACATTACCATCTCCCAGTGTAGGCATCGCTTGGCCTTTTACTCTGGCGCTCACGTGGATTCTTGGACTAGGCCAGTGCTTTCCCCACAGGAAAGGAGAGGTGACAAGATCCCTGCCCACGGCCCGTGCACTGAATAGGGAGCTTTGGGGGACTGTCCCCACTCCTTCTTCTGAAACTCCGTACCTCTTCCAAGCTTCCACATCCTGGAGGAAGACAGCATCTAACTCACCGTTATCTCAGGGAGCTGTTTCTGCGAGTTCAGCGTAGGCGCCTGGTGGCTAGCGCATGTCTGCCCCAGGGACAGGTGGCCAAGGAGCTGCTGTCTCCTTAGGCCCAGAGGTTCAGGACAGGCATACTTTCGGCCCAGACCCCTTCCTAAGAGTGGAGCATGCGCCCTGCCCTACTCATGCCCTCCTGTCTCCTTAGCAACCAGGCTTCTGTCTCTCTGCACTGGGAGTGGGTGATACTTTATTGCCGGCTCTCCTGCTTCGCAACCGTTTCGAGACCAGAAGGCCAATGGCTCCTGTTGTCCCCGGGCAGCGTGTTGCACCTTCCACAGACATGCTCCTGGGGACGGCACTGAAACACGTGTCCCTTTCCTTAAGGCTCTTTCCACAGGCGCAACCGCGCTTCTCTCTCAGGCAGAGGGGATGCCCAGGCATAGAGGATTTTGCTCCCTGTGGGTTTATTACACCGTGCTGAGGAGACCAGCTCAGGCAACAGGAGCATGCCTCAGACCGGACTCTGATTTGCCAAAGATTGCTGTGCTTTCCCAGAGGGGATGCCAGGGCAAAGAGGCTTTCGCTCTATGCGGGTTTCTCCCATCCTGCTGGGAATACTAGGCTAAGGCAAGCAGGAACAGCAGCCCTCAGAACTGACTCTGTTTTCCCAGTGACTGCTATGCTTTCGAAGGGGTTTTCAGCTTGGCACGATCCGAGCTTCGCTGCTGCTTCCTAAGATAGGCTTTGGGTGTTCGTTCAGTCGCGGCAGGGAAGAAGAGCCGCGGGAGAGCTGGTGCCTCTTGGAATTGCTTTCCCGGGCTCCAAGTTCACTCTCGGGGTTCACCTTGCTATGCCGGAACTAAGCAGACACAGTCACAACCCTGCAGCATGGTGCGTGGCCTAGCATGGCACTCTATGCCTATTACCATCTCTTGTCCTAGGTAAGTCTTTGCCTTTTGCTCTGGCGCTCAGGTAGACTCGGGATCTAGGCCAGTGCCTTGACCACAGAGGAGGGGAGGCCACAGGATCCCTGCCCACGGCCCGTGCACTGGGATGGGGAACTGTGGGGGACTGTCTCCACTCTTTCACCGGCACACCCCCTGCCACCCACATCGCTGCCACTTCTTGGTGGAAGACGTCATCTGACTGACCGTTTCTCCATGGGGTTGTTTCTGCGAGTTCCGGGTATGGCACCTGGTGGCAAGCCCAAGTCTGCCCTTGGGACAGGTGGCCAAGGAGATGCTGTCCCCTTGGGAACAGAGGCACAGGACAGGCCTGCCTTCTGCCCAGACTCCTTCCTCGGAGTGGTGCACGCACCTCGGCCCTAGTCGTCCCCTCATGTCTGCTTAGCATCCAGGCTTCCATCTCTCCACACAGGGAGCGGGTGACATTGTCTTGCCACCGGCCTGCTGTTTGTGCCATGGCAGGCTATCCTGCTTCCCAAACCCAAGGCCAACGGCTCCTTCTCTTCTCCGGGGTCGGCATGCAGCGACTTCCCCACACTTGGCTTCTCTCTCAGGCAGAGGGGATGCTAGGGCAAAGGGTATTTCGCTCCATGCGGGTATCTTCAACTAAGCTGCGGAGACTAGCTCAGGCTTACAGCAGCAGCATCCCCAAACCCAACTCTGATTTCCCAAGGAACGCTGTGCTTTCCCAGGGGAGATGCCCAGGCCATGAGGCCTTCGCTCTCTGCGGGTTTCTCCCACCGCGAGACTGGGCTCAGGCAAGCAGCAGCAGCCCACAGAACATTTCTCAGCGAATGCTGTGCTTGCACAGAGGCTTTGGCTTGGAGCGAACAGCACTTCGCCGCTGCTTTCTCGGCAAGGCTTCAGTCGCGTCAGGGAAGAAAGGCTGCGGGAGAGCTGGTGCCTCTTGGGCCTTGCTTTACCGGGCTCCATGTTCGCGTCCTAGGTTCACCCTGCCAGGCCGAACTAAGCAGACACAGCCACAACCCTGCAGTAGCGTGCATAGCCTAGGATGGCACTCTATGCACACTACCATCTCCCAGTGTAGACATCACTTGTCCTTTTACTCTGGCGCTCAGGCGGAATCTCGGTCTAGGCCAGACCAGCTCAGGCAAACAGTAGCAGCGCTCAGACTGGACTCTGAGTTCCCAAAGAACGCTGTGCTTTCCCAGACGGGATGCCAGGGCAAAGAGTGTTTCGCTCTATGTGGGTTTCTCCCATCCTGCTGGGAATACTAGGCTAAGGCAAGCAGCAACAGCAGCCCTCAGAACCGACTCTGATTTCCCAGCGACTGCTATGCTTTCGAAGAGGTTTTCAGCTTGCCACGATCCGAACTTCGCTGCTGCTTCCTAAGAAAGGCTTTGGGTGTTCGCTCTGTCGAGGCAGGGAAGAAGAGCCGCGGGAGAGCTGGTGCCTCTTGGGAAGTGCTTTCCCGGGCTCCATGTTCGCGTTCTGGGTTCACCCTGCCAGGCCGAACTAAGCAGACACACCCACAACCCTGCAGTAGCTTGCATAGCCTAGGAGGGAACTCTATGCACATTACCATCTCCCAGTGTAGGCATCGCTTGGCCTTTTACTCTGGCGCTCACGTGGATTCTTGGACTAGGCCAGTGCTTTCCCCACAGGAAAGGAGAGGTGACAAGATCCCTGCCCACGGCCCGTGCACTGAATAGGGAGCTTTGGGGGACTGTCCCCACTCCTTCTTCTGAAACTCCGTACCTCTTCCAAGCTTCCACATCCTGGAGGAAGACAGCATCTAACTCACCGTTATCTCAGGGAGCTGTTTCTGCGAGTTCAGCGTAGGCGCCTGGTGGCTAGCGCATGTCTGCCCCAGGGACAGGTGGCCAAGGAGCTGCTGTCTCCTTAGGCCCAGAGGTTCAGGACAGGCATACTTTCGGCCCAGACCCCTTCCTAAGAGTGGAGCATGCGCCCTGCCCTACTCATGCCCTCCTGTCTCCTTAGCAACCAGGCTTCTGTCTCTCTGCACTGGGAGTGGGTGATACTTTATTGCCGGCTCTCCTGCTTCGCAACCGTTTCGAGACCAGAAGGCCAATGGCTCCTGTTGTCCCCGGGCAGCGTGTTGCACCTTCCACAGACATGCTCCTGGGGACGGCACTGAAACACGTGTCCCTTTCCTTAAGGCTCTTTCCACAGGCGCAACCGCGCTTCTCTCTCAGGCAGAGGGGATGCCCAGGCATAGAGGATTTTGCTCCCTGTGGGTTTATTACACCGTGCTGAGGAGACCAGCTCAGGCAACAGGAGCATGCCTCAGACCGGACTCTGATTTGCCAAAGATTGCTGTGCTTTCCCAGAGGGGATGCCAGGGCAAAGAGGCTTTCGCTCTATGCGGGTTTCTCCCATCCTGCTGGGAATACTAGGCTAAGGCAAGCAGGAACAGCAGCCCTCAGAACTGACTCTGTTTTCCCAGTGACTGCTATGCTTTCGAAGGGGTTTTCAGCTTGGCACGATCCGAGCTTCGCTGCTGCTTCCTAAGATAGGCTTTGGGTGTTCGTTCAGTCGCGGCAGGGAAGAAGAGCCGCGGGAGAGCTGGTGCCTCTTGGAATTGCTTTCCCGGGCTCCAAGTTCACTCTCGGGGTTCACCTTGCTATGCCGGAACTAAGCAGACACAGTCACAACCCTGCAGCATGGTGCGTGGCCTAGCATGGCACTCTATGCCTATTACCATCTCTTGTCCTAGGTAAGTCTTTGCCTTTTGCTCTGGCGCTCAGGTAGACTCGGGATCTAGGCCAGTGCCTTGACCACAGAGGAGGGGAGGCCACAGGATCCCTGCCCACGGCCCGTGCACTGGGATGGGGAACTGTGGGGGACTGTCTCCACTCTTTCACCGGCACACCCCCTGCCACCCACATCGCTGCCACTTCTTGGTGGAAGACGTCATCTGACTGACCGTTTCTCCATGGGGTTGTTTCTGCGAGTTCCGGGTATGGCACCTGGTGGCAAGCCCAAGTCTGCCCTTGGGACAGGTGGCCAAGGAGATGCTGTCCCCTTGGGAACAGAGGCACAGGACAGGCCTGCCTTCTGCCCAGACTCCTTCCTCGGAGTGGTGCACGCACCTCGGCCCTAGTCGTCCCCTCATGTCTGCTTAGCATCCAGGCTTCCATCTCTCCACACAGGGAGCGGGTGACATTGTCTTGCCACCGGCCTGCTGTTTGTGCCACGGCAGGCTATCCTGCTTCCCAAACCCAAGGCCAACGGCTCCTTCTCTTCTCCGGGGTCGGCATGCAGCGACTTCCCCACACTTGGCTTCTCTCTCAGGCAGAGGGGATGCTAGGGCAAAGGGTATTTCGCTCCATGCGGGTATCTTCAACTAAGCTGCGGAGACTAGCTCAGGCTTACAGCAGCAGCATCCCCAAACCCAACTCTGATTTCCCAAGGAACGCTGTGCTTTCCCAGGGGAGATGCCCAGGCCATGAGGCCTTCGCTCTCTGCGGGTTTCTCCCACCGCGAGACTGGGCTCAGGCAAGCAGCAGCAGCCCACAGAACATTTCTCAGCGAATGCTGTGCTTGCACAGAGGCTTTGGCTTGGAGCGAACAGCACTTCGCCGCTGCTTTCTCGGCAAGGCTTCAGTCGCGTCAGGGAAGAAAGGCTGCGGGAGAGCTGGTGCCTCTTGGGCCTTGCTTTACCGGGCTCCATGTTCGCGTCCTAGGTTCACCCTGCCAGGCCGAACTAAGCAGACACAGCCACAACCCTGCAGTAGCGTGCATAGCCTAGGATGGCACTCTATGCACACTACCATCTCCCAGTGTAGACATCACTTGTCCTTTTACTCTGGCGCTCAGGCGGAATCTCGGTCTAGGCCAGACCAGCTCAGGCAAACAGTAGCAGCGCTCAGACTGGACTCTGAGTTCCCAAAGAACGCTGTGCTTTCCCAGACGGGATGCCAGGGCAAAGAGTGTTTCGCTCTATGTGGGTTTCTCCCATCCTGCTGGGAATACTAGGCTAAGGCAAGCAGCAACAGCAGCCCTCAGAACCGACTCTGATTTCCCAGCGACTGCTATGCTTTCGAAGAGGTTTTCAGCTTGCCACGATCCGAACTTCGCTGCTGCTTCCTAAGAAAGGCTTTGGGTGTTCGCTCTGTCGAGGCAGGGAAGAAGAGCCGCGGGAGAGCTGGTGCCTCTTGGGAAGTGCTTTCCCGGGCTCCATGTTCGCGTTCTGGGTTCACCCTGCCAGGCCGAACTAAGCAGACACACCCACAACCCTGCAGTAGCTTGCATAGCCTAGGAGGGAACTCTATGCACATTACCATCTCCCAGTGTAGGCATCGCTTGGCCTTTTACTCTGGCGCTCACGTGGATTCTTGGACTAGGCCAGTGCTTTCCCCACAGGAAAGGAGAGGTGACAAGATCCCTGCCCACGGCCCGTGCACTGAATAGGGAGCTTTGGGGGACTGTCCCCACTCCTTCTTCTGAAACTCCGTACCTCTTCCAAGCTTCCACATCCTGGAGGAAGACAGCATCTAACTCACCGTTATCTCAGGGAGCTGTTTCTGCGAGTTCAGCGTAGGCGCCTGGTGGCTAGCGCATGTCTGCCCCAGGGACAGGTGGCCAAGGAGCTGCTGTCTCCTTAGGCCCAGAGGTTCAGGACAGGCATACTTTCGGCCCAGACCCCTTCCTAAGAGTGGAGCATGCGCCCTGCCCTACTCATGCCCTCCTGTCTCCTTAGCAACCAGGCTTCTGTCTCTCTGCACTGGGAGTGGGTGATACTTTATTGCCGGCTCTCCTGCTTCGCAACCGTTTCGAGACCAGAAGGCCAATGGCTCCTGTTGTCCCCGGGCAGCGTGTTGCACCTTCCACAGACATGCTCCTGGGGACGGCACTGAAACACGTGTCCCTTTCCTTAAGGCTCTTTCCACAGGCGCAACCGCGCTTCTCTCTCAGGCAGAGGGGATGCCCAGGCATAGAGGATTTTGCTCCCTGTGGGTTTATTACACCGTGCTGAGGAGACCAGCTCAGGCAACAGGAGCATGCCTCAGACCGGACTCTGATTTGCCAAAGATTGCTGTGCTTTCCCAGAGGGGATGCCAGGGCAAAGAGGCTTTCGCTCTATGCGGGTTTCTCCCATCCTGCTGGGAATACTAGGCTAAGGCAAGCAGGAACAGCAGCCCTCAGAACTGACTCTGTTTTCCCAGTGACTGCTATGCTTTCGAAGGGGTTTTCAGCTTGGCACGATCCGAGCTTCGCTGCTGCTTCCTAAGATAGGCTTTGGGTGTTCGTTCAGTCGCGGCAGGGAAGAAGAGCCGCGGGAGAGCTGGTGCCTCTTGGAATTGCTTTCCCGGGCTCCAAGTTCACTCTCGGGGTTCACCTTCCTATGCCGGAACTAAGCAGACACAGTCACAACCCTGCAGCAGCGTGCGTGGCCTAGCATGGCACTCTATGCCTATTACCATCTCTTGTCCTAGGTAAGTCTTTGCCTTTTGCTCTGGCGCTCAGGTAGACTCGGGATCTAGGCCAGTGCCTTGACCACAGAGGAGGGGAGGCCACAGGATCCCTGCCCACGGCCCGTGCACTGGGATGGGGAACTGTGGGGGACTGTCTCCACTCTTTCACCGGCACACCCCCTGCCACCCACATCGCTGCCACTTCTTGGTGGAAGACGTCATCTGACTGACCGTTTCTCCATGGGGTTGTTTCTGCGAGTTCCGGGTATGGCACCTGGTGGCAAGCCCAAGTCTGCCCTTGGGACAGGTGGCCAAGGAGATGCTGTCCCCTTGGGAACAGAGGCACAGGACAGGCCTGCCTTCTGCCCAGACTCCTTCCTCGGAGTGGTGCACGCACCTCGGCCCTAGTCGTCCCCTCATGTCTGCTTAGCATCCAGGCTTCCATCTCTCCACACAGGGAGCGGGTGACATTGTCTTGCCACCGGCCTGCTGTTTGTGCCATGGCAGGCTATCCTGCTTCCCAAACCCAAGGCCAACGGCTCCTTCTCTTCTCCGGGGTCGGCATGCAGCGACTTCCCCACACTTGGCTTCTCTCTCAGGCAGAGGGGATGCTAGGGCAAAGGGTATTTCGCTCCATGCGGGTATCTTCAACTAAGCTGCGGAGACTAGCTCAGGCTTACAGCAGCAGCATCCCCAAACCCAACTCTGATTTCCCAAGGAACGCTGTGCTTTCCCAGGGGAGATGCCCAGGCCATGAGGCCTTCGCTCTCTGCGGGTTTCTCCCACCGCGAGACTGGGCTCAGGCAAGCAGCAGCAGCCCACAGAACATTTCTCAGCGAATGCTGTGCTTGCACAGAGGCTTTGGCTTGGAGCGAACAGCACTTCGCCGCTGCTTTCTCGGCAAGGCTTCAGTCGCGTCAGGGAAGAAAGGCTGCGGGAGAGCTGGTGCCTCTTGGGCCTTGCTTTACCGGGCTCCATGTTCGCGTCCTAGGTTCACCCTGCCAGGCCGAACTAAGCAGACACAGCCACAACCCTGCAGTAGCGTGCATAGCCTTGGATGGCACTCTGTGCACACTACCATCTCCCAGTGTAGACATCACTTGTCCTTTTACTCTGGCGCTCAGGCGGAATCTCGGTCTAGGCCAGACCAGCTCAGGCAAACAGTAGCAGCGCTCAGACTGGACTCTGAGTTCCCAAAGAACGCGGTGCTTTCCCAGACGGGATGCCAGGGCAAAGAGTGTTTCGCTCTATGTGGGTTTCTCCCATCCTGCTGGGAATACTAGGCTAAGGCAAGCAGCAACAGCAGCCCTCAGAACCGACTCTGATTTCCCAGCGACTGCTATGCTTTCGAAGAGGTTTTCAGCTTGCCACGATCCGAACTTCGCTGCTGCTTCCTAAGAAAGGCTTTGGGTGTTCGCTCTGTCGAGGCAGGGAAGAAGAGCCGCGGGAGAGCTGGTGCCTCTTGGGAAGTGCTTTCCCGGGCTCCATGTTCGCGTTCTGGGTTCACCCTGCCAGGCCGAACTAAGCAGACACACCCACAACCCTGCAGTAGCTTGCATAGCCTAGGAGGGAACTCTATGCACATTACCATCTCCCAGTGTAGGCATCGCTTGGCCTTTTACTCTGGCGCTCACGTGGATTCTTGGACTAGGCCAGTGCTTTCCCCACAGGAAAGGAGAGGTGACAAGATCCCTGCCCACGGCCCGTGCACTGAATAGGGAGCTTTGGGGGACTGTCCCCACTCCTTCTTCTGAAACTCCGTACCTCTTCCAAGCTTCCACATCCTGGAGGAAGACAGCATCTAACTCACCGTTATCTCAGGGAGCTGTTTCTGCGAGTTCAGCGTAGGCGCCTGGTGGCTAGCGCATGTCTGCCCCAGGGACAGGTGGCCAAGGAGCTGCTGTCTCCTTAGGCCCAGAGGTTCAGGACAGGCATACTTTCGGCCCAGACCCCTTCCTAAGAGTGGAGCATGCGCCCTGCCCTACTCATGCCCTCCTGTCTCCTTAGCAACCAGGCTTCTGTCTCTCTGCACTGGGAGTGGGTGATACTTTATTGCCGGCTCTCCTGCTTCGCAACCGTTTCGAGACCAGAAGGCCAATGGCTCCTGTTGTCCCCGGGCAGCGTGTTGCACCTTCCACAGACATGCTCCTGGGGACGGCACTGAAACACGTGTCCCTTTCCTTAAGGCTCTTTCCACAGGCGCAACCGCGCTTCTCTCTCAGGCAGAGGGGATGCCCAGGCATAGAGGATTTTGCTCCCTGTGGGTTTATTACACCGTGCTGAGGAGACCAGCTCAGGCAACAGGAGCATGCCTCAGACCGGACTCTGATTTGCCAAAGATTGCTGTGCTTTCCCAGAGGGGATGCCAGGGCAAAGAGGCTTTCGCTCTATGCGGGTTTCTCCCATCCTGCTGGGAATACTAGGCTAAGGCAAGCAGGAACAGCAGCCCTCAGAACTGACTCTGTTTTCCCAGTGACTGCTATGCTTTCGAAGGGGTTTTCAGCTTGGCACGATCCGAGCTTCGCTGCTGCTTCCTAAGATAGGCTTTGGGTGTTCGTTCAGTCGCGGCAGGGAAGAAGAGCCGCGGGAGAGCTGGTGCCTCTTGGAATTGCTTTCCCGGGCTCCAAGTTCACTCTCGGGGTTCACCTTGCTATGCCGGAACTAAGCAGACACAGTCACAACCCTGCAGCAGCGTGCGTGGCCTAGCATGGCACTCTATGCCTATTACCATCTCTTGTCCTAGGTAAGTCTTTGCCTTTTGCTCTGGCGCTCAGGTAGACTCGGGATCTAGGCCAGTGCCTTGACCACAGAGGAGGGGAGGCCACAGGATCCCTGCCCACGGCCCGTGCACTGGGATGGGGAACTGTGGGGGACTGTCTCCACTCTTTCACCGGCACACCCCCTGCCACCCACATCGCTGCCACTTCTTGGTGGAAGACGTCATCTGACTGACCGTTTCTCCATGGGGTTGTTTCTGCGAGTTCCGGGTATGGCACCTGGTGGCAAGCCCAAGTCTGCCCTTGGGACAGGTGGCCAAGGAGATGCTGTCCCCTTGGGAACAGAGGCACAGGACAGGCCTGCCTTCTGCCCAGACTCCTTCCTCGGAGTGGTGCACGCACCTCGGCCCTAGTCGTCCCCTCATGTCTGCTTAGCATCCAGGCTTCCATCTCTCCACACAGGGAGCGGGTGACATTGTCTTGCCACCGGCCTGCTGTTTGTGCCATGGCAGGCTATCCTGCTTCCCAAACCCAAGGCCAACGGCTCCTTCTCTTCTCCGGGGTCGGCATGCAGCGACTTCCCCACACTTGGCTTCTCTCTCAGGCAGAGGGGATGCTAGGGCAAAGGGTATTTCGCTCCATGCGGGTATCTTCAACTAAGCTGCGGAGACTAGCTCAGGCTTACAGCAGCAGCATCCCCAAACCCAACTCTGATTTCCCAAGGAACGCTGTGCTTTCCCAGGGGAGATGCCCAGGCCATGAGGCCTTCGCTCTCTGCGGGTTTCTCCCACCGCGAGACTGGGCTCAGGCAAGCAGCAGCAGCCCACAGAACATTTCTCAGCGAATGCTGTGCTTGCACAGAGGCTTTGGCTTGGAGCGAACAGCACTTCGCCGCTGCTTTCTCGGCAAGGCTTCAGTCGCGTCAGGGAAGAAAGGCTGCGGGAGAGCTGGTGCCTCTTGGGCCTTGCTTTACCGGGCTCCATGTTCACGTCCTAGGTTCACCCTGCCAGGCCGAACTAAGCAGACACAGCCACAACCCTGCAGTAGCGTGCATAGCCTAGGATGGCACTCTGTGCACACTACCATCTCCCAGTGTAGACATCACTTGTCCTTTTACTCTGGCGCTCAGGCGGAATCTCGGTCTAGGCCAGACCAGCTCAGGCAAACAGTAGCAGCGCTCAGACTGGACTCTGAGTTCCCAAAGAACGCGGTGCTTTCCCAGACGGGATGCCAGGGCAAAGAGTGTTTCGCTCTATGTGGGTTTCTCCCATCCTGCTGGGAATACTAGGCTAAGGCAAGCAGCAACAGCAGCCCTCAGAACCGACTCTGATTTCCCAGCGACTGCTATGCTTTCGAAGAGGTTTTCAGCTTGCCACGATCCGAACTTCGCTGCTGCTTCCTAAGAAAGGCTTTGGGTGTTCGCTCTGTCGAGGCAGGGAAGAAGAGCCGCGGGAGAGCTGGTGCCTCTTGGGAAGTGCTTTCCCGGGCTCCATGTTCGCGTTCTGGGTTCACCCTGCCAGGCCGAACTAAGCAGACACACCCACAACCCTGCAGTAGCTTGCATAGCCTAGGAGGGAACTCTATGCACATTACCATCTCCCAGTGTAGGCATCGCTTGGCCTTTTACTCTGGCGCTCACGTGGATTCTTGGACTAGGCCAGTGCTTTCCCCACAGGAAAGGAGAGGTGACAAGATCCCTGCCCACGGCCCGTGCACTGAATAGGGAGCTTTGGGGGACTGTCCCCACTCCTTCTTCTGAAACTCCGTACCTCTTCCAAGCTTCCACATCCTGGAGGAAGACAGCATCTAACTCACCGTTATCTCAGGGAGCTGTTTCTGCGAGTTCAGCGTAGGCGCCTGGTGGCTAGCGCATGTCTGCCCCAGGGACAGGTGGCCAAGGAGCTGCTGTCTCCTTAGGCCCAGAGGTTCAGGACAGGCATACTTTCGGCCCAGACCCCTTCCTAAGAGTGGAGCATGCGCCCTGCCCTACTCATGCCCTCCTGTCTCCTTAGCAACCAGGCTTCTGTCTCTCTGCACTGGGAGTGGGTGATACTTTATTGCCGGCTCTCCTGCTTCGCAACCGTTTCGAGACCAGAAGGCCAATGGCTCCTGTTGTCCCCGGGCAGCGTGTTGCACCTTCCACAGACATGCTCCTGGGGACGGCACTGAAACACGTGTCCCTTTCCTTAAGGCTCTTTCCACAGGCGCAACCGCGCTTCTCTCTCAGGCAGAGGGGATGCCCAGGCATAGAGGATTTTGCTCCCTGTGGGTTTATTACACCGTGCTGAGGAGACCAGCTCAGGCAACAGGAGCATGCCTCAGACCGGACTCTGATTTGCCAAAGATTGCTGTGCTTTCCCAGAGGGGATGCCAGGGCAAAGAGGCTTTCGCTCTATGCGGGTTTCTCCCATCCTGCTGGGAATACTAGGCTAAGGCAAGCAGGAACAGCAGCCCTCAGAACTGACTCTGTTTTCCCAGTGACTGCTATGCTTTCGAAAAGGTTTTCAGCTTGGCACGATCCGAGCTTCGCTGCTGCTTCCTAAGATAGGCTTTGGGTGTTCGTTCAGTCGCGGCAGGGAAGAAGAGCCGCGGGAGAGCTGGTGCCTCTTGGAATTGCTTTCCCGGGCTCCAAGTTCACTCTCGGGGTTCACCTTGCTATGCCGGAACTAAGCAGACACAGTCACAACCCTGCAGCATGGTGCGTGGCCTAGCATGGCACTCTATGCCTATTACCATCTCTTGTCCTAGGTAAGTCTTTGCCTTTTGCTCTGGCGCTCAGGTAGACTCGGGATCTAGGCCAGTGCCTTGACCACAGAGGAGGGGAGGCCACAGGATCCCTGCCCACGGCCCGTGCACTGGGATGGGGAACTGTGGGGGACTGTCTCCACTCTTTCACCGGCACACCCCCTGCCACCCACATCGCTGCCACTTCTTGGTGGAAGACGTCATCTGACTGACCGTTTCTCCATGGGGTTGTTTCTGCGAGTTCCGGGTATGGCACCTGGTGGCAAGCCCAAGTCTGCCCTTGGGACAGGTGGCCAAGGAGATGCTGTCCCCTTGGGAACAGAGGCACAGGACAGGCCTGCCTTCTGCCCAGACTCCTTCCTCGGAGTGGTGCACGCACCTCGGCCCTAGTCGTCCCCTCATGTCTGCTTAGCATCCAGGCTTCCATCTCTCCACACAGGGAGCGGGTGACATTGTCTTGCCACCGGCCTGCTGTTTGTGCCATGGCAGGCTATCCTGCTTCCCAAACCCAAGGCCAACGGCTCCTTCTCTTCTCCGGGGTCGGCATGCAGCGACTTCCCCACACTTGGCTTCTCTCTCAGGCAGAGGGGATGCTAGGGCAAAGGGTATTTCGCTCCATGCGGGTATCTTCAACTAAGCTGCGGAGACTAGCTCAGGCTTACAGCAGCAGCATCCCCAAACCCAACTCTGATTTCCCAAGGAACGCTGTGCTTTCCCAGGGGAGATGCCCAGGCCATGAGGCCTTCGCTCTCTGCGGGTTTCTCCCACCGCGAGACTGGGCTCAGGCAAGCAGCAGCAGCCCACAGAACATTTCTCAGCGAATGCTGTGCTTGCACAGAGGCTTTGGCTTGGAGCGAACAGCACTTCGCCGCTGCTTTCTCGGCAAGGCTTCAGTCGCGTCAGGGAAGAAAGGCTGCGGGAGAGCTGGTGCCTCTTGGGCCTTGCTTTACCGGGCTCCATGTTCACGTCCTAGGTTCACCCTGCCAGGCCGAACTAAGCAGACACAGCCACAACCCTGCAGTAGCGTGCATAGCCTAGGATGGCACTCTGTGCACACTACCATCTCCCAGTGTAGACATCACTTGTCCTTTTACTCTGGCGCTCAGGCGGAATCTCGGTCTAGGCCAGACCAGCTCAGGCAAACAGTAGCAGCGCTCAGACTGGACTCTGAGTTCCCAAAGAACGCGGTGCTTTCCCAGACGGGATGCCAGGGCAAAGAGTGTTTCGCTCTATGTGGGTTTCTCCCATCCTGCTGGGAATACTAGGCTAAGGCAAGCAGCAACAGCAGCCCTCAGAACCGACTCTGATTTCCCAGCGACTGCTATGCTTTCGAAGAGGTTTTCAGCTTGCCACGATCCGAACTTCGCTGCTGCTTCCTAAGAAAGGCTTTGGGTGTTCGCTCTGTCGAGGCAGGGAAGAAGAGCCGCGGGAGAGCTGGTGCCTCTTGGGAAGTGCTTTCCCGGGCTCCATGTTCGCGTTCTGGGTTCACCCTGCCAGGCCGAACTAAGCAGACACACCCACAACCCTGCAGTAGCTTGCATAGCCTAGGAGGGAACTCTATGCACATTACCATCTCCCAGTGTAGGCATCGCTTGGCCTTTTACTCTGGCGCTCACGTGGATTCTTGGACTAGGCCAGTGCTTTCCCCACAGGAAAGGAGAGGTGACAAGATCCCTGCCCACGGCCCGTGCACTGAATAGGGAGCTTTGGGGGACTGTCCCCACTCCTTCTTCTGAAACTCCGTACCTCTTCCAAGCTTCCACATCCTGGAGGAAGACAGCATCTAACTCACCGTTATCTCAGGGAGCTGTTTCTGCGAGTTCAGCGTAGGCGCCTGGTGGCTAGCGCATGTCTGCCCCAGGGACAGGTGGCCAAGGAGCTGCTGTCTCCTTAGGCCCAGAGGTTCAGGACAGGCATACTTTCGGCCCAGACCCCTTCCTAAGAGTGGAGCATGCGCCCTGCCCTACTCATGCCCTCCTGTCTCCTTAGCAACCAGGCTTCTGTCTCTCTGCACTGGGAGTGGGTGATACTTTATTGCCGGCTCTCCTGCTTCGCAACCGTTTCAAGACCAGAAGGCCAATGGCTCCTGTTGTCCCCGGGCAGCGTGTTGCACCTTCCACAGACATGCTCCTGGGGACGGCACTGAAACACGTGTCCCTTTCCTTAAGGCTCTTTCCACAGGCGCAACCGCGCTTCTCTCTCAGGCAGAGGGGATGCCCAGGCATAGAGGATTTTGCTCCCTGTGGGTTTATTACACCGTGCTGAGGAGACCAGCTCAGGCAACAGGAGCATGCCTCAGACCGGACTCTGATTTGCCAAAGATTGCTGTGCTTTCCCAGAGGGGATGCCAGGGCAAAGAGGCTTTCGCTCTATGCGGGTTTCTCCCATCCTGCTGGGAATACTAGGCTAAGGCAAGCAGGAACAGCAGCCCTCAGAACTGACTCTGTTTTCCCAGTGACTGCTATGCTTTCGAAAAGGTTTTCAGCTTGGCACGATCCGAGCTTCGCTGCTGCTTCCTAAGATAGGCTTTGGGTGTTCGTTCAGTCGCGGCAGGGAAGAAGAGCCGCGGGAGAGCTGGTGCCTCTTGGAATTGCTTTCCCGGGCTCCAAGTTCACTCTCGGGGTTCACCTTGCTATGCCGGAACTAAGCAGACACAGTCACAACCCTGCAGCAGCGTGCGTGGCCTAGCATGGCACTCTATGCCTATTACCATCTCTTGTCCTAGGTAAGTCTTTGCCTTTTGCTCTGGCGCTCAGGTAGACTCGGGATCTAGGCCAGTGCCTTGACCACAGAGGAGGGGAGGCCACAGGATCCCTGCCCACGGCCCGTGCACTGGGATGGGGAACTGTGGGGGACTGTCTCCACTCTTTCACCGGCACACCCCCTGCCACCCACATCGCTGCCACTTCTTGGTGGAAGACGTCATCTGACTGACCGTTTCTCCATGGGGTTGTTTCTGCGAGTTCCGGGTATGGCACCTGGTGGCAAGCCCAAGTCTGCCCTTGGGACAGGTGGCCAAGGAGATGCTGTCCCCTTGGGAACAGAGGCACAGGACAGGCCTGCCTTCTGCCCAGACTCCTTCCTCGGAGTGGTGCACGCACCTCGGCCCTAGTCGTCCCCTCATGTCTGCTTAGCATCCAGGCTTCCATCTCTCCACACAGGGAGCGGGTGACATTGTCTTGCCACCGGCCTGCTGTTTGTGCCATGGCAGGCTATCCTGCTTCCCAAACCCAAGGCCAACGGCTCCTTCTCTTCTCCGGGGTCGGCATGCAGCGACTTCCCCACACTTGGCTTCTCTCTCAGGCAGAGGGGATGCTAGGGCAAAGGGTATTTCGCTCCATGCGGGTATCTTCAACTAAGCTGCGGAGACTAGCTCAGGCTTACAGCAGCAGCATCCCCAAACCCAACTCTGATTTCCCAAGGAACGCTGTGCTTTCCCAGGGGAGATGCCCAGGCCATGAGGCCTTCGCTCTCTGCGGGTTTCTCCCACCGCGAGACT
Source organism: Mustela nivalis (assembly GCF_964662115.1). Lineage (NCBI taxonomy): Eukaryota > Metazoa > Chordata > Mammalia > Carnivora > Mustelidae > Mustela > Mustela nivalis. Next base: position 8,505 of record NW_028134857.1, on the reverse strand, counting down.
GGGCTCAGGCAAGCAGCAGCAGCCCACAGAACATTTCTCAGCGAATGCTGTGCTTGCACAGAGGCTTTGGCTTGGAGCGAACAGCACTTCGCCGCTGCTTTCTCGGCAAGGCTTCAGTCGCGTCAGGGAAGAAAGGCTGCGGGAGAGCTGGTGCCTCTTGGGCCTTGCTTTACCGGGCTCCATGTTCGCGTCCTAGGTTCACCCTGCCAGGCCGAACTAAGCAGACACAGCCACAACCCTGCAGTAGCGTGCATAGCCTAGGATGGCACTCTATGCACACTACCATCTCCCAGTGTAGACATCACTTGTCCTTTTACTCTGGCGCTCAGGCGGAATCTCGGTCTAGGCCAGACCAGCTCAGGCAAACAGTAGCAGCGCTCAGACTGGACTCTGAGTTCCCAAAGAATGCTGTGCTTTCCCAGACGGGATGCCAGGGCAAAGAGTGTTTCGCTCTATGTGGGTTTCTCCCATCCTGCTGGGAATACTAGGCTAAGGCAAGCAGCAACAGCAGCCCTCAGAACCGACTCTGATTTCCCAGCGACTGCTATGCTTTCGAAGAGGTTTTCAGCTTGCCACGATCCGAACTTCGCTGCTGCTTCCTAAGAAAGGCTTTGGGTGTTCGCTCTGTCGAGGCAGGGAAGAAGAGCCGCGGGAGAGCTGGTGCCTCTTGGGAAGTGCTTTCCCGGGCTCCATGTTCGCGTTCTGGGTTCACCCTGCCAGGCCGAACTAAGCAGACACACCCACAACCCTGCAGTAGCTTGCATAGCCTAGGAGGGAACTCTATGCACATTACCATCTCCCAGTGTAGGCATCGCTTGGCCTTTTACTCTGGCGCTCACGTGGATTCTTGGACTAGGCCAGTGCTTTCCCCACAGGAAAGGAGAGGTGACAAGATCCCTGCCCACGGCCCGTGCACTGAATAGGGAGCTTTGGGGGACTGTCCCCACTCCTTCTTCTGAAACTCCGTACCTCTTCCAAGCTTCCACATCCTGGAGGAAGACAGCATCTAACTCACCGTTATCTCAGGGAGCTGTTTCTGCGAGTTCAGCGTAGGCGCCTGGTGGCTAGCGCATGTCTGCCCCAGGGACAGGTGGCCAAGGAGCTGCTGTCTCCTTAGGCCCAGAGGTTCAGGACAGGCATACTTTCGGCCCAGACCCCTTCCTAAGAGTGGAGCATGCGCCCTGCCCTACTCATGCCCTCCTGTCTCCTTAGCAACCAGGCTTCTGTCTCTCTGCACTGGGAGTGGGTGATACTTTATTGCCGGCTCTCCTGCTTCGCAACCGTTTCGAGACCAGAAGGCCAATGGCTCCTGTTGTCCCCGGGCAGCGTGTTGCACCTTCCACAGACATGCTCCTGGGGACGGCACTGAAACACGTGTCCCTTTCCTTAAGGCTCTTTCCACAGGCGCAACCGCGCTTCTCTCTCAGGCAGAGGGGATGCCCAGGCATAGAGGATTTTGCTCCCTGTGGGTTTATTACACCGTGCTGAGGAGACCAGCTCAGGCAACAGGAGCATGCCTCAGACCGGACTCTGATTTGCCAAAGATTGCTGTGCTTTCCCAGAGGGGATGCCAGGGCAAAGAGGCTTTCGCTCTATGCGGGTTTCTCCCATCCTGCTGGGAATACTAGGCTAAGGCAAGCAGGAACAGCAGCCCTCAGAACTGACTCTGTTTTCCCAGTGACTGCTATGCTTTCGAAGGGGTTTTCAGCTTGGCACGATCCGAGCTTCGCTGCTGCTTCCTAAGATAGGCTTTGGGTGTTCGTTCAGTCGCGGCAGGGAAGAAGAGCCGCGGGAGAGCTGGTGCCTCTTGGAATTGCTTTCCCGGGCTCCAAGTTCACTCTCGGGGTTCACCTTGCTATGCCGGAACTAAGCAGACACAGTCACAACCCTGCAGCAGCGTGCGTGGCCTAGCATGGCACTCTATGCCTATTACCATCTCTTGTCCTAGGTAAGTCTTTGCCTTTTGCTCTGGCGCTCAGGTAGACTCGGGATCTAGGCCAGTGCCTTGACCACAGAGGAGGGGAGGCCACAGGATCCCTGCCCACGGCCCGTGCACTGGGATGGGGAACTGTGGGGGACTGTCTCCACTCTTTCACCGGCACACCCCCTGCCACCCACATCGCTGCCACTTCTTGGTGGAAGACGTCATCTGACTGACCGTTTCTCCATGGGGTTGTTTCTGCGAGTTCCGGGTATGGCACCTGGTGGCAAGCCCAAGTCTGCCCTTGGGACAGGTGGCCAAGGAGATGCTGTCCCCTTGGGAACAGAGGCACAGGACAGGCCTGCCTTCTGCCCAGACTCCTTCCTCGGAGTGGTGCACGCACCTCGGCCCTAGTCGTCCCCTCATGTCTGCTTAGCATCCAGGCTTCCATCTCTCCACACAGGGAGCGGGTGACATTGTCTTGCCACCGGCCTGCTGTTTGTGCCATGGCAGGCTATCCTGCTTCCCAAACCCAAGGCCAACGGCTCCTTCTCTTCTCCGGGGTCGGCATGCAGCGACTTCCCCACACTTGGCTTCTCTCTCAGGCAGAGGGGATGCTAGGGCAAAGGGTATTTCGCTCCATGCGGGTATCTTCAACTAAGCTGCGGAGACTAGCTCAGGCTTACAGCAGCAGCATCCCCAAACCCAACTCTGATTTCCCAAGGAACGCTGTGCTTTCCCAGGGGAGATGCCCAGGCCATGAGGCCTTCGCTCTCTGCGGGTTTCTCCCACCGCGAGACTGGGCTCAGGCAAGCAGCAGCAGCCCACAGAACATTTCTCAGCGAATGCTGTGCTTGCACAGAGGCTTTGGCTTGGAGCGAACAGCACTTCGCCGCTGCTTTCTCGGCAAGGCTTCAGTCGCGTCAGGGAAGAAAGGCTGCGGGAGAGCTGGTGCCTCTTGGGCCTTGCTTTACCGGGCTCCATGTTCGCGTCCTAGGTTCACCCTGCCAGGCCGAACTAAGCAGACACAGCCACAACCCTGCAGTAGCGTGCATAGCCTAGGATGGCACTCTATGCACACTACCATCTCCCAGTGTAGACATCACTTGTCCTTTTACTCTGGCGCTCAGGCGGAATCTCGGTCTAGGCCAGACCAGCTCAGGCAAACAGTAGCAGCGCTCAGACTGGACTCTGAGTTCCCAAAGAATGCTGTGCTTTCCCAGACGGGATGCCAGGGCAAAGAGTGTTTCGCTCTATGTGGGTTTCTCCCATCCTGCTGGGAATACTAGGCTAAGGCAAGCAGCAACAGCAGCCCTCAGAACCGACTCTGATTTCCCAGCGACTGCTATGCTTTCGAAGAGGTTTTCAGCTTGCCACGATCCGAACTTCGCTGCTGCTTCCTAAGAAAGGCTTTGGGTGTTCGCTCTGTCGAGGCAGGGAAGAAGAGCCGCGGGAGAGCTGGTGCCTCTTGGGAAGTGCTTTCCCGGGCTCCATGTTCGCGTTCTGGGTTCACCCTGCCAGGCCGAACTAAGCAGACACACCCACAACCCTGCAGTAGCTTGCATAGCCTAGGAGGGAACTCTATGCACATTACCATCTCCCAGTGTAGGCATCGCTTGGCCTTTTACTCTGGCGCTCACGTGGATTCTTGGACTAGGCCAGTGCTTTCCCCACAGGAAAGGAGAGGTGACAAGATCCCTGCCCACGGCCCGTGCACTGAATAGGGAGCTTTGGGGGACTGTCCCCACTCCTTCTTCTGAAACTCCGTACCTCTTCCAAGCTTCCACATCCTGGAGGAAGACAGCATCTAACTCACCGTTATCTCAGGGAGCTGTTTCTGCGAGTTCAGCGTAGGCGCCTGGTGGCTAGCGCATGTCTGCCCCAGGGACAGGTGGCCAAGGAGCTGCTGTCTCCTTAGGCCCAGAGGTTCAGGACAGGCATACTTTCGGCCCAGACCCCTTCCTAAGAGTGGAGCATGCGCCCTGCCCTACTCATGCCCTCCTGTCTCCTTAGCAACCAGGCTTCTGTCTCTCTGCACTGGGAGTGGGTGATACTTTATTGCCGGCTCTCCTGCTTCGCAACCGTTTCGAGACCAGAAGGCCAATGGCTCCTGTTGTCCCCGGGCAGCGTGTTGCACCTTCCACAGACATGCTCCTGGGGACGGCACTGAAACACGTGTCCCTTTCCTTAAGGCTCTTTCCACAGGCGCAACCGCGCTTCTCTCTCAGGCAGAGGGGATGCCCAGGCATAGAGGATTTTGCTCCCTGTGGGTTTATTACACCGTGCTGAGGAGACCAGCTCAGGCAACAGGAGCATGCCTCAGACCGGACTCTGATTTGCCAAAGATTGCTGTGCTTTCCCAGAGGGGATGCCAGGGCAAAGAGGCTTTCGCTCTATGCGGGTTTCTCCCATCCTGCTGGGAATACTAGGCTAAGGCAAGCAGGAACAGCAGCCCTCAGAACTGACTCTGTTTTCCCAGTGACTGCTATGCTTTCGAAGGGGTTTTCAGCTTGGCACGATCCGAGCTTCGCTGCTGCTTCCTAAGATAGGCTTTGGGTGTTCGTTCAGTCGCGGCAGGGAAGAAGAGCCGCGGGAGAGCTGGTGCCTCTTGGAATTGCTTTCCCGGGCTCCAAGTTCACTCTCGGGGTTCACCTTGCTATGCCGGAACTAAGCAGACACAGTCACAACCCTGCAGCAGCGTGCGTGGCCTAGCATGGCACTCTATGCCTATTACCATCTCTTGTCCTAGGTAAGTCTTTGCCTTTTGCTCTGGCGCTCAGGTAGACTCGGGATCTAGGCCAGTGCCTTGACCACAGAGGAGGGGAGGCCACAGGATCCCTGCCCACGGCCCGTGCACTGGGATGGGGAACTGTGGGGGACTGTCTCCACTCTTTCACCGGCACACCCCCTGCCACCCACATCGCTGCCACTTCTTGGTGGAAGACGTCATCTGACTGACCGTTTCTCCATGGGGTTGTTTCTGCGAGTTCCGGGTATGGCACCTGGTGGCAAGCCCAAGTCTGCCCTTGGGACAGGTGGCCAAGGAGATGCTGTCCCCTTGGGAACAGAGGCACAGGACAGGCCTGCCTTCTGCCCAGACTCCTTCCTCGGAGTGGTGCACGCACCTCGGCCCTAGTCGTCCCCTCATGTCTGCTTAGCATCCAGGCTTCCATCTCTCCACACAGGGAGCGGGTGACATTGTCTTGCCACCGGCCTGCTGTTTGTGCCATGGCAGGCTATCCTGCTTCCCAAACCCAAGGCCAACGGCTCCTTCTCTTCTCCGGGGTCGGCATGCAGCGACTTCCCCACACTTGGCTTCTCTCTCAGGCAGAGGGGATGCTAGGGCAAAGGGTATTTCGCTCCATGCGGGTATCTTCAACTAAGCTGCGGAGACTAGCTCAGGCTTACAGCAGCAGCATCCCCAAACCCAACTCTGATTTCCCAAGGAACGCTGTGCTTTCCCAGGGGAGATGCCCAGGCCATGAGGCCTTCGCTCTCTGCGGGTTTCTCCCACCGCGAGACTGGGCTCAGGCAAGCAGCAGCAGCCCACAGAACATTTCTCAGCGAATGCTGTGCTTGCACAGAGGCTTTGGCTTGGAGCGAACAGCACTTCGCCGCTGCTTTCTCGGCAAGGCTTCAGTCGCGTCAGGGAAGAAAGGCTGCGGGAGAGCTGGTGCCTCTTGGGCCTTGCTTTACCGGGCTCCATGTTCGCGTCCTAGGTTCACCCTGCCAGGCCGAACTAAGCAGACACAGCCACAACCCTGCAGTAGCGTGCATAGCCTAGGATGGCACTCTATGCACACTACCATCTCCCAGTGTAGACATCACTTGTCCTTTTACTCTGGCGCTCAGGCGGAATCTCGGTCTAGGCCAGACCAGCTCAGGCAAACAGTAGCAGCGCTCAGACTGGACTCTGAGTTCCCAAAGAATGCTGTGCTTTCCCAGACGGGATGCCAGGGCAAAGAGTGTTTCGCTCTATGTGGGTTTCTCCCATCCTGCTGGGAATACTAGGCTAAGGCAAGCAGCAACAGCAGCCCTCAGAACCGACTCTGATTTCCCAGCGACTGCTATGCTTTCGAAGAGGTTTTCAGCTTGCCACGATCCGAACTTCGCTGCTGCTTCCTAAGAAAGGCTTTGGGTGTTCGCTCTGTCGAGGCAGGGAAGAAGAGCCGCGGGAGAGCTGGTGCCTCTTGGGAAGTGCTTTCCCGGGCTCCATGTTCGCGTTCTGGGTTCACCCTGCCAGGCCGAACTAAGCAGACACACCCACAACCCTGCAGTAGCTTGCATAGCCTAGGAGGGAACTCTATGCACATTACCATCTCCCAGTGTAGGCATCGCTTGGCCTTTTACTCTGGCGCTCACGTGGATTCTTGGACTAGGCCAGTGCTTTCCCCACAGGAAAGGAGAGGTGATAAGATCCCTGCCCACGGCCCGTGCACTGAATAGGGAGCTTTGGGGGACTGTCCCCACTCCTTCTTCTGAAACTCCGTACCTCTTCCAAGCTTCCACATCCTGGAGGAAGACAGCATCTAACTCACCGTTATCTCAGGGAGCTGTTTCTGCGAGTTCAGCGTAGGCGCCTGGTGGCTAGCGCATGTCTGCCCCAGGGACAGGTGGCCAAGGAGCTGCTGTCTCCTTAGGCCCAGAGGTTCAGGACAGGCATACTTTCGGCCCAGACCCCTTCCTAAGAGTGGAGCATGCGCCCTGCCCTACTCATGCCCTCCTGTCTCCTTAGCAACCAGGCTTCTGTCTCTCTGCACTGGGAGTGGGTGATACTTTATTGCCGGCTCTCCTGCTTCGCAACCGTTTCGAGACCAGAAGGCCAATGGCTCCTGTTGTCCCCGGGCAGCGTGTTGCACCTTCCACAGACATGCTCCTGGGGACGGCACTGAAACACGTGTCCCTTTCCTTAAGGCTCTTTCCACAGGCGCAACCGCGCTTCTCTCTCAGGCAGAGGGGATGCCCAGGCATAGAGGATTTTGCTCCCTGTGGGTTTATTACACCGTGCTGAGGAGACCAGCTCAGGCAACAGGAGCATGCCTCAGACCGGACTCTGATTTGCCAAAGATTGCTGTGCTTTCCCAGAGGGGATGCCAGGGCAAAGAGGCTTTCGCTCTATGCGGGTTTCTCCCATCCTGCTGGGAATACTAGGCTAAGGCAAGCAGGAACAGCAGCCCTCAGAACTGACTCTGTTTTCCCAGTGACTGCTATGCTTTCGAAAAGGTTTTCAGCTTGGCACGATCCGAGCTTCGCTGCTGCTTCCTAAGATAGGCTTTGGGTGTTCGTTCAGTCGCGGCAGGGAAGAAGAGCCGCGGGAGAGCTGGTGCCTCTTGGAATTGCTTTCCCGGGCTCCAAGTTCACTCTCGGGGTTCACCTTGCTATGCCGGAACTAAGCAGACACAGTCACAACCCTGCAGCAGCGTGCGTGGCCTAGCATGGCACTCTATGCCTATTACCATCTCTTGTCCTAGGTAAGTCTTTGCCTTTTGCTCTGGCGCTCAGGTAGACTCGGGATCTAGGCCAGTGCCTTGACCACAGAGGAGGGGAGGCCACAGGATCCCTGCCCACGGCCCGTGCACTGGGATGGGGAACTGTGGGGGACTGTCTCCACTCTTTCACCGGCACACCCCCTGCCACCCACATCGCTGCCACTTCTTGGTGGAAGACGTCATCTGACTGACCGTTTCTCCATGGGGTTGTTTCTGCGAGTTCCGGGTATGGCACCTGGTGGCAAGCCCAAGTCTGCCCTTGGGACAGGTGGCCAAGGAGATGCTGTCCCCTTGGGAACAGAGGCACAGGACAGGCCTGCCTTCTGCCCAGACTCCTTCCTCGGAGTGGTGCACGCACCTCGGCCCTAGTCGTCCCCTCATGTCTGCTTAGCATCCAGGCTTCCATCTCTCCACACAGGGAGCGGGTGACATTGTCTTGCCACCGGCCTGCTGTTTGTGCCATGGCAGGCTATCCTGCTTCCCAAACCCAAGGCCAACGGCTCCTTCTCTTCTCCGGGGTCGGCATGCAGCGACTTCCCCACACTTGGCTTCTCTCTCAGGCAGAGGGGATGCTAGGGCAAAGGGTATTTCGCTCCATGCGGGTATCTTCAACTAAGCTGCGGAGACTAGCTCAGGCTTACAGCAGCAGCATCCCCAAACCCAACTCTGATTTCCCAAGGAACGCTGTGCTTTCCCAGGGGAGATGCCCAGGCCATGAGGCCTTCGCTCTCTGCGGGTTTCTCCCACCGCGAGACTGGGCTCAGGCAAGCAGCAGCAGCCCACAGAACATTTCTCAGCGAATGCTGTGCTTGCACAGAGGCTTTGGCTTGGAGCGAACAGCACTTCGCCGCTGCTTTCTCGGCAAGGCTTCAGTCGCGTCAGGGAAGAAAGGCTGCGGGAGAGCTGGTGCCTCTTGGGCCTTGCTTTACCGGGCTCCATGTTCGCGTCCTAGGTTCACCCTGCCAGGCCGAACTAAGCAGACACAGCCACAACCCTGCAGTAGCGTGCATAGCCTTGGATGGCACTCTGTGCACACTACCATCTCCCAGTGTAGACATCACTTGTCCTTTTACTCTGGCGCTCAGGCGGAATCTC
>NW_028134858.1:0-96806 GCF_964662115.1 Mustela nivalis | reverse complement strand
CAGAGAGGCAGGCAGAGAGAGAGATAGAGGAGCAAGCAGGCTGCCGCCTGAGCAGATAGGCCGATGCAGGACTCAAGGCAGGACCCTGAGATCATGACCTGAGCCGAAGGCAGAGGCCTAAACCACTGAGCCATCCAGGAGCCCCCATAACTGGTAATTTTTAATCAACGTGAATTTGCTGCATCAAATAGTTCCTTCTTATTCAAATATAAATATATGAATATATTGATCAACTCACTGGCATGTCTTAGGAGAATGTCATACCTTTAGTAGCAAACTTGAAATCTTGGCAATTAGTTTTGATTTTTGCTTTGGTTTTTATAATTTTAAAAATCCCACCAGCCTTTGGCTTGCTCTCACCTGAGGGCTTTCAGCTGTTTCTCCAACAAAACTGTCCAGGCATCAGAAACTCTCATTGTTTACAGTGGCGCCGACTTCTGAACTCTTTGTTAATAAAAAGCTTTTTTTTTTTTTCTTTTGGCTATTGTAAATGTGGAACAACAATGAGGTATTTCAAAGAGGTGAACCACACATAAATTTCTCTAAGGGTGGGGTGAGGGTTACTCAAAAAGGAACTTGACAAGGCTTTTAAGATATCTATAATCATTATAACTTAACGTGAGTTATTTTTACTGTGCCCTTAACTGGTCAAACACTTGTTGGCTTCCAAGAAAGACTAACGTAGTTCTAGATGGTTTTAGCGGCCTTCTAGCACAGGGTCTCATGAAGCAGGGATTCTAGCCACTGGCTGTGCAAGGCATAAGGCCTGTTAGTGATTCTATTTTTTCCTCTGCAGAATGGGCCTTTCCACATTCCAGGTCTTTCTACCCCAATAAATAATGCGGTGATTCTCTTAGTGAGTTGTACTTTTGGTTTAAACAGCCAACTGTCTCTTAAAAAGGACTTTTGTGTAAAGTCCTTTAAAGAAAAAGTCCTTTAAAAAAATTTTTTTTATCTTTTATTTTTTAATCCCATATGTTTACTCTGATCGTGGAACTTTTTTCATTTTTACCTTCTCTGCTGATTAAAATATTCTCTCCAAAATGTCAGTTATTTCCAGGTACTTGCACTGTAGACAATCTTTACATATTTTTTTTAAAATCCATTCACGATTCTTAGTGTAAATCCCGGGGATCTGAAAGACTACCATTTGCTATTCATCGAACAGTTACTATCTACACTAAGTGACAGGGTTGTAGAGAACGTGAGCTCACAAGAGATGTAAGCTTTTTTCCACTTTCAGCTACCATGTTCATTTCTATGTTACTCAGAGGAGCCTTCTTTGTAGAAACATATTATCCAATCTTTTATGAAGCTGAATTTAAATTCTGTCCCTTCATTCCCCACAACGCTTAAAAAGCCAAGCAAATTTTGTTCCATTTTTTAAGAGCCCATAGATGGCATTTTTTTAGTGTTGCGTTTTTGAGTTTTCAACACTCTTTATGTTACTTCTACTTCACAAATAAACAATTGCTAATGACAATGTGAACTTCCTACAAATGTGCAATCAAAATCCCTAGGTACACATTACCGAAGTTCTTTGTTCCCTTTAAACATTATTTCTCTCTTGATATGCTTCTTGTTTTGTATTATATTGCATTATAAAGTTTTTTTTTAACAGACTGCATTTTTTAGAGTAGTTTGGGGATCAAAGTAAAATTCCCTTTCCCCACATACACACAGCCTTCCCCATTATCAACATCCTGTACCACGGTGATAATTTTTCACGCTCACTGACCCTACACTGACACATAATTCTCACCCCAAAGTCCACAGTTTACATTAGAGTTCACTCTTGGTGGGGCACCAGGGTGGCTCAGTGGGTTAAGGCTTCTGCCTTCGGCTCAGGTCATAATCTCACGGTCCTGGGATCGAGCCCCAGACCAGACTCTCTGCTTGGCAGGGAGCCTGCTTTCCCCCAACCCCTGCTTTCCCCGCCTGCCTCTCTGCCTGCTTTGATGCCTGTCAAATAAATAAATAAAATCTTAAAAAAACCTTTTCTCATAGAGTTCACTCTTGGTATAGTATCTTATGCATTTTGACAAATGTGTAGTGATATATATCTAAAATATCATACATATCATACAGAAAATTTTCACTGGCCTAAAAATCCTCTGTGCTCTGACTGTTTATCCTCCTCCTCTTAACTGCTACAAACCTCTGACCTTTATGCCATTTGCATAGTTCTGCCTTTTCTAGAAGGTCATATAGTTGGAACCTTGCAACATGAAGCTTTTTCAAATTGACTTCTTTCTCTTATTATGACGGATTTTAAGTTTGTTCCTTGTCTTTTCATTGCTTGATAGTCATTTCTCTTTATTGCTGAATCATATCCCATTGTTTCAATGGACCACAGTTTATCTATCCATTCTCCTCCTGAAGGACATCTTGGTTACTTCCAACTCTTGGCACATATGGGTAAAGCTGTTACAAACACAGGTTTACATGCAGGATTCTGTGTACACAAAGTTGTCGCTCTTTTGGGTGAGTACCAAGGAGCACGATTGCTGGATCATATGGTAAGAATATGTTTAGTTTTGTAAGAAACTGCCCAACTGTCTTCCAAAGTGGTAGCACCATTTTGGTGTTCTCACCAGAATGAATGAGAGTTTCTCTTGTGCCTCATCGTCAAAAGCATTTTATGTTGTCAGTATTTTGGATTTTAGCCATTCTAATAGATGTGTAGTGATATATCATTGTCTTATTTATTTATTTATTTTTTAAAAAGATTTTATTTATTTATTTGACAGAGAGAAATCACAAGAAGACAGAGAGGCAGTCAGAGAGAGAGAGAAAGGGAAGCAGGCTCCTGCTGAGCAGAGAGCCCAACGTGGAACTCGATCCCAGGACCCTGAGATCATGACCTGATCCAAAGTCAGTACTTAACCCACTGAGCTGCCAGGCGCCCCTCATGTTCTTTTAATTTACAATTCCTTAATTAGACATGCTGTGATCATCACAGCATCTGTTCATATCATTATTGCCATCTCAATATCTTCTTAAGTGAGGTGTCTGTTCCAGTCCTTGCCAATTTTTCAATCAGGTCATTCATTTTCTTGTGTTTGAGTTAATAAATGAATAAATAATAATAATAAATAATAAATAAATAATGAATGAATGAATTTATTATATATATTATATATGTTATCTATAATATATATAATAAATATTATTATATATTAAATAATTTATTAAAAATAAATTTACTAATGAGGCCAAGAATTCAGAATCACAAATACTTCAGAACTAATAATAACTGCCATCACTTGTTGTTATTGTATAAGATAAATCCTACGATCAAGTTTCAATTTTAAATTCTTACAATTTTAAATTCTTAAAACCTTATGAAGAAGCATCATTTGGAGGGAGCAGTTTTCGTAATTTATCATCCATCAGCCTTTTTTAAAGATTTTATTTATTTATTGGACACAGAGAGAGAGAGAGAGAGGGAGATTACAGGTAAGCAGAGAGGCAGGCAAGCAGGGAGGGAAGCAGGCTTCCTTTTGAGCAGAGCCGGATGTGGGGCTGGATCCCAGGACCCAGAGACCATGACTTGAGATGAAGGCAGAGGCTTAACCCACCACCCACGTGATGAGAGAGCCCCTCAGGTGCCCCTCACCCATCAGCCTTAATGGTTTGGAGGAAAATGTGTGGATGAGTAATGCCTTAGGGAGCTAATCTCTCTAAAGGATTTTCAATCTTTACCCCTCCAAGGTTTTGCACAGTTCTGATAGCCTCTAAACATCCAGCTGATTTCTACAGTGACAGGCCTGTTAAAAACTGTCCGCAAACCAGGAATAGAGCTTGAAACATACCAGTCAAGAACAACTTTGAGTCTTTTAAGGAATTTATCATCATTTCTTTGTTATGATTCCAGGTTCCTGGGATTGTGTCCCACAGTGGGCTGTCTGCTCAGCAGGGAGCCTGCTTCCATTACTCTCTCTCTGCCTGCCCCTCTGCCTTCCTGTGATCTCTGAGAAGTAAATAAATAAAATTTAATAAAAACATATTTTATACCAGTTATTCATGTTTATTAACTCAGATATCACAATACAAATAATTCCAGCAGTTGATCTTTATTAATACCTTCAGCAAGATCAAAAAATTAAGTCATATTTTCTCCAAAAATTTTATATCATCTGATAGGTCAGATATATAAAAAATTACATTTAAAGTCTTAAAAATATCAGCAAATATTTTCATTTAAATGCAAATTTCAAGAAAATCTACTTTTACAAACACGACTTTTTAATCCTATATATTTTTTAAATTTGTCAATATCTGATAAATTCTTTAGCGAGATTATAAATGTTAGATCGAAAAAAATGATTAATAGATGTAGGTTCAAATTATTATGTTCCATTAAAAATGATTTAGTCTTTGATGAACATCTGTTTGGTAATGTGTTGTATCCAAATATAGTAAATTAATGACATATATAAAATTATAGGGAAATGACACCTTCTGTTCCATTATGAGTAGAGCTTTTAAAATGCTATTTGTCACAACCTGTCATCTTGTCATTATGTAGCATTATGTAGCATTTAAAATATATATACTCTTCACTTTGAAGTCTTTTAGAAATCTAAAATATGACTTTCTATGGATTGTGTTTCCATATTCCTTTATTGCCACTTTGAACAAATCCACATGCTTTGATTCAAAGGTAATAAATTCCTCTTATTTGGAAAAATGATATTTATTTTTGTTTTCTCACACTTAGTAGGTGGTTTCATTTTAGCACACTTCAGAGTTATAATTTCATGCTTATTAAAAATATTTATTATGATCTACATAGATGAATGAAACTTTTATTTTGTTAAATTATTTGCCAAAAAATCTGTAATTTTAAAAAATGTATTTCTTTTGAAGGGTTATTTTAGAGCATTCAGAGAGGATCTAGGAGTGTGGTATTATGCAATTTTTAAGTAGGTTTGAAATGGTTATTCATATGATTGTTTCTTTAAGGCTTTTGCTTATTTTGGGTTTTTTTTCTCTTATTTTGTTCATTATATGCTATAAAATATTTTGAAAGTAAATTTAAGGTATGTTTTACATAGTTTATTTTTTGGAAAAAATATTGAAATGACTTATGAAATTCAGTATACTCTCAACATTAATTTATTCTGAAATTTACCAATTGTCTACTGTCTATTTTATGGCAGATATTACTTCAGACTACACTGGTAAATGAAATACTTGGCTTTGTAGAACGTTTATTTTAATGGGTGAGACAATTAAAAGCTATAAACCTGAATAAAAATTGCATAGTGCATTCAAAAATGATGAGTGCAATGGGGAAAAAGAAAAATTAGATCAGGGTGAGAAAAATCAAGGTTGCTAGGCAGGGGATGGGGAGGTAAGAATTTTAATAGGAAGATCAGGTTAGTTACAATGAAGCTGACAATTGAACAAACGTATGGAAAGGTGATGAATTTGCCCAGAACTATCAGCAATAAGGTCACTCCAGACAAAGGAATTGGCTATCTTGAAGGCCATTAGGTTGGATCATGCCTGGCATATCTGAGGAATAGCAAGGAGGCCACTGTGAGGGACTGAAGAGTAGCAGGGAAAGAGGTCACAGAGGTTAAATGAGTGGCTAGATCATGTAAAAGCTTAGATGTCATTGTAAAACTGTGGCTTTACATTTGAAAACTTACTGTGTGATAGGATTTCTACTAATAACTGAGAGTTCAAATGTCCATAAAATTTCAAGGATTCTTATTCTAGGAAGACAGAATAAAGAAAAAGAGTTCATATTTTCACATGGTGTAACAAATGCTTGGAGATCCAAGTGTAGGAAGCTATGGGAGCACAGAAGAAGGCACTAAAATCACACCAATATATTTGATGACTGTGACTTTATATAAATTTGTATTTTCTAGATTTTTTTAATAGTCATGGAATCACACAGTATATTCTATTCATTGCCTGGCTTTTCTTTTCTCAGCACCATTACTTTGAGAATCTCCAATTGTAAATAGTTCATTTTGATGTTGAATAGTAATCTCTTTAATGAATAGATCATAATTTGTCTTTGCTCTATTGATGGACATTGATGAACATTTCTACTGTTTTCAATTCTTGAAAATAAAGCTGCTATGAAATTCATATACAAGTCCTTGTACGAACATAGCGTTTGTTTCTCTTGGTTAAATGTGTAGAAGTAAAATGGCTATTGGTGTAACTGCAACGTATTTTGCATTTAAAAAAATTTTGAAACTATTTTCCAAAGTGTTGGTATCATGATATATGCCAACAACAGTTTAGATTTTTTGTTGCTTCTCAATCTAGCTCAGACGAAGTACAATTAGCCTTTATAATTTTAGCCATTCTAATAGATATGTAAGCATGTCTCATTATGATTTTAATTTGTATTTCTTTAATGTCTAAATGTTGAGAAATTTGTCATGTGCTTATAAGCCATCCATATCCTTTTGGTGACATGTCTCTTCAATAATTTTCTTCACATGTAAAATTGGATACTCTGTTTGGTTTTAGTAAGGTTTTTAATTTTTATTCATTTTTTAATCATCAGAGTTGATGTCCATTATCAGATATATAATTTGCAAATCCCTTCTGCATCTTTACGGTTTCTCAATGGAGCTTTGATAGCTGTGTCTTTCAAGAAATATGCTACTTCTTTCTTGGTACACGGAGGTATGACTAGAACATTATCAATGTTGACCTTTGCAAAGAAATCATGGCTTAAGATATATGTAGTCTGCGGTTGTTGGGAGTGTTCTGTAATATCAAGCATATCTAGTTAGTTGATAATTTTGTCCAAGTCTTACATATCTTACCAATATGATGACCATTTGTCTATATAATCTCAAAATAAAGGTGTTGAAACTTTTTTCCAATTCTCTTCTAAGATAGAAGTTATGATTTTTGTTCTTAGTTTTTCCCTATATATCCCCAAATCTGTTATTAAGTATTAAAAGTCAAGAATTATTATACTCCCTGATAAATTCATCCTTATACTCTTCTGTAATTTTGACTTGATCTTTATGTCTGATAATTAAATTTGCTTTAAAATCACTTTTCATTATCTTGATATAACCACCAAAGGTATAGTGTGATTAGTGTTAATATAGCATATTTTTTCTTTTACTTTATAAAGCACTTCTATATTTAATCCTGAAAAAAAAAAAACAGCTTTTTAGCTCTGGAAGCATCTTTCTAAATTATCTTTTTTTTTTTTTAAATGAAGCAGTAGCAATTTTTGTTAAGGGACCTAAACTGAAAGTAGGTTTATTTATTAATTTATTTAGTAAAAGATTTTATTTTGTTTATTGACAGCAAGAGAGAGATAGAGAGGAAGCACACAAGCGGGAGGAATAACGTGCAAAGGGAAAGGAAGAAGCAAGCTCCTCGGGTTGCAAGTAGTCCCATGCAGGGCTGGATCACTGTACACTGGAATCATGACCTCAGCCAAAGGCAAATATCTGCTTAAACAACTGAGTCATCCAGGCACCCCTAGAAAATTTAAAAAAAAAAAAAGACCTTTTAAAATCATTTTTTTTCTTTTTTTTAATATTTTATTTATTTGACAGACAGAGAGACAAGAAGAGGAACTATAAGCAGGACAGAGGGACAAAGAGAAGCAGGTTTCCCACTGAGCAGATAGACAGATGTGGGGCTCCATCCCAGGACCCTGGGATCATGGACTGAAAAGAAGGGACACTTATGGAAGAAGCCACCCAGACAACTCTTTTCTTTGTTTTTAATATATGGCAACTGATGCTTCCCAGTCATGAGGAGCATATTACCCATTGATTAAATCTTTGATAACAACCTATTTAAAGAGGTGTGTAAATATATACTTACTCAGATTTATACACTTTGTGTTTTCTTCATAGTTTGGGGCTGGACCCCATGGTCACAACACTGCTTCCAGTCTTTGCCTTCCCATCTGTTGATACCAGGCATTTGGTCAGCAAAGCAAATTAGTATCATAATTAATAAGCCCTTGGCACCATATCTCTGGAGCAGGAGTTGCTCCTAGCCAAGGCCCAGAGCAGTTGACCTCCCCTCGCTAGTGCTATAGCCCCAAGGACTAGGTCCCTGCTACCAGAACTCAGTCTTACATGTTATGCTAAGTAGACAAAACCAAAACAGTAAAGCTCCAACAGCTTTCACTGGCATGCCTCAGCTCCCACTCCCTCGACGTCCAGGCAGTACCAGATGCCAGGGAGGGGTCTTGGTCCAACATATGGGAGGGAAGGAAGTAGCCACGAGCAAGTACCTGCCTCTCTGTGCCTTTCTTTCATGAGCAGGTTGTAAGGAGGAGGAAGAGGAAGGGGAAGAGAGGTGAACTTCAAGGGGTGAAGGCCTCAGGTAGGCAGCTGGCTCCTGCCAGTAGGAAAGGGACAAAGGAGAAGGCAGTGAGTCTTTCAGGGAGGGTGGGGGTTAAGGGTTACAGCTTATGACGGAATCTGGACAGGAGTAATAGGGATACTAGTCATTTGAGTCCACCATTGGCAAGCTGGGCTGGGTGTCAGGGCAGATAGGCCTCCCTGGGCAACGGCACATGAGAGAAGGTGGAATTCTTCTCTGAGGAGCAGGTGGAGCTTTGGGTGGTGGGAAAGCATAGACAGTATTGTTCCAGGGCCAAGGACAGGTCCGGGTACTCCTGGTTGGAGGTCAAGGCCACAGTATGATCCAGGTCTTCTACCAGCAGCTTGAAGGTACCACATGCCAGCCACCCCTCATTATTGTGTATAACTCTCTGGTGCACTCATTGGCTTATCCATCAAATGACTCCTTCAGCAGATTGAAAACCACCTCCACAGGCACTCCAGGATATGGGAGGCTTCCAGAGTGAAGATTTTGCACAGGATCACCCCAAAAGTCCAGAAGTCACTCTCGTGGATGTAGATCTGGACAAACATGGTCTTAGGAATCATCCACTTCACAGGCAGTCCACAGTTGGTTGTCTTTTTATAGTAACTGATGTGGTGACATCTCTGACAAGGCTGAAGTCTGAGATCTTCATCATGTTGTCCTTTGTCACCAGCACTTCCCTGGTGGCCAGGTCTTGGTGTACGCACTTCTTGGAGGCAAGGTACTCCATGCCTCAGGCTACCTGGTAGGCACAGGATGCCAGGTCCTTGGAGGAGAGTTGCTCTGCTGCATTGTGGCTGATATTGTAACATACTCCAGGTCAGGAGGCCTCTGGGCCTGCAGGTACTCCTGTATGTTGTCTTTGGAGGCATATTCCGTGAGAGTGTACGAAGGACCATCCTGTGTGAAGGTTCCAGCATGTTGATGGTGTCCTTGTGCTGTCCAATCATCTTCATCATCTCCATTACTGAGATTAGGTTTGACAGGTCTTTCTCTGTTGCATCTGACTTCAACATCTTCAAAGACACTTTAGTCAAATGGTTGGATTTGTGTTAGTCCAGCCCAATGGCCTCCTCCAACACCACCTGCCCAAAGTAGGCCTGTCTTAGGGGTCTGCCTAAACTGCCTACAATCGGCCTGTCTCAAGGCAGTTATGAACTCTAGATTATCCTCAAAAACATTAAAACACAAGCTAAAAATTCTCTTCACTAGATCTCTGTTGCAGGTCTAATTTTCTTCTCTTTCATCATTTATCTTTTTCCTGATTCTTATTTTCAGTATAGTTTATTTTGCTTCCAAGTGTTTCCCCTGGTTTCTGTATGCTGTTTCAGAGGGAAGAATTATCCTGTCATAATATTATTTCTTGAGCATTCATTACATTTCTCAGTGAAAATGGGTTTTTTTATGGTATTGATTCATTTGAGTTTTCTCAAAATGGGAAGAATTTTCAAAATGGTGTTTTCCTCAAGGTTCAGAGTATGTCTTAGCCTCATCTTTACTCTTTTTGAATTCACTTTTCAAATTCTTGTCCCTCTTTTTATCTTTTTAAATTTAAATGTTTTATTTTTACTATTCTTTTATTTGAGTATAGTTGATATTCAGTGTTACATTGGTTTCAGGTTTTCAATATCTCCATACATTATTCTATGATCACTACAAATATAGCCACCATCTGTCACCATATAACACTAATATAATATCATTGACTATATTCTCTACACTGTCCCATATCTCTTTTTAAATTCTCTGATATTTATGTTTTCTGTTATTCCAATGTTCGACCATCATTTTACTTGGATACTTTAATAAAATATGCCTGATTACACACTCTTTGCTGAAAACCATAGTATTGGATTTATAGTAGTCTTCTTCTTCTTCTTCTTTTTAAATTAACATATAATGTATTATTAGCCCCAGAGGTACAGGTCTGTGAATCGCCAGGTTTACACACTTCACAGCACTCACCAAGCACATACCCTCCCCAATGTTCATAACCCCACCACCCTCTCCCTACCCTCCCCAACCCCCTGGCAACTCTCAGTTTGTTTTGTGAGATTAAGAGTCTCTTATGGTTTGTCTCCCTCTTGATCCCATCTTGTTTCATTTACTCTTTTCCTGTCCCCCAAACCCCCCACATTGCACCTCCATTTCCTCATATCAGGGAAATCATATGATAGTGTCTTACTCTGGTTGACTTATTTTGCTAAGCATAATACCCTCTAGTTCCATCCATTCCATCGCAAATGGCAAGATTTCATTTCTTTTGATGGCTGCATAGTATTCCATCACACACACACACACACACACTCACACACACACACACACACATATATATATATCATTCATTTGTTGATGGACATCAAGGTTCTTTCCATAGTTTGGCTATTGTGGATATTGCTGCTATAAACATTTGGTGCATGTGCCCCTTTGGATCATATAGTAGTCTTCTTTACCTCTATCAGAACCCCAAGAAGCTTTATTCATTTATTTACTCACATAAACAAATGATCCAACACAACGTTTTTTGATGTTCAAATGTAGTATAATGTCTTACCGCTTAACATTATGCATACTGCTCTCTTTCGCTGTTTTACTAAATACACATCATCACTATGCCATTTAATCAGAAAGAACATTTGAACTCAGAATTCTCTCCATATCAGGGAATGAAGACTCCACCCTTCTGTTTGTGCAGGTAAAATAAATGTTGATATTGTCTGTCCTGCACATACCCCATCCTGTTCACCAGAATATTCACCATCAAAATAGATGCAAAATAAAAACCATACCTCACCACTTCTATTACCACCCAGCATGCTAAAAACACCATCATATGTTCCTGAATTATTGACTTGATTGATAACCCCACTTCCACACATACTGCACTCCTTTCTCCCTGCAAATTTATTTTGGTACAGAAACTTAACCTTTTTTACCCATTTGTCAGGTCAAAAGTAGGTAGAGAGGCAGGCAGAGAGAGGGGTGGGGGAGTAGGCTCCCCGCTGAGCAGAGAGCCCAATGTGGGGCTCCATCCCAGGACCCTGAATTCATGACCTGAGCCGAAGGCAGAGGCCTAAACCACTGAGCCACCCAGGAGCCACCATATCTCGTAATTTTTAATCAACATGGATTGGCTGCATCAAATAGTTCCTTCTTCTTTAAATATAAATATATAAATATATTGATCAAGTCACTCGCATGTCTTAGGAGAATGTCATACCTTTAGTAGCAAACTTGAAATCTTGGCCATTGGTTTTGATTTTTGTTTTGCTTTGATTTGGTTCGGTTTTGATATTTTAAAAATCCCTCCAGCCCTTGGCTATGTCTGAGCTGAGTGCTTTCTGCTGTTTCTGCAACAAAACTGTCAGGGCAGCGAAAACTCTCATTGTTTTCTGTGGCGCCCCCTTCTGAACACTTTGTTAATAAAAAGCTTTTTTTTTTTTTTTTTGGCTATGGTAAATGTGGAACAACAATGAGGTATTTCAAAGGGTTGAACCACAGATTAATTTCTCTAAGGGTAGGGTGAGGGGTACTCAAAAAGGAACTTGACAAGGCTTTTAAAGATACCGACAATCATTATAACATAACGTGACTGATTGTTTCCATGCTCTTAACTGGGCAAACACTTGTCGGGTTCCAAGAAATACTAACATAGTTGAGATGTTTCTAGCGGCCTTCTAGCACAGGGTCTCATGAGGTAGGGATTCTAGCCACTGGATGTGCAAGGCATGAGGACTGTTAGTGATTCTATTTTTTCCTCTGCAGAATGGGTCTTTCTACATTCCAGGTCCTTTCTACCCCAATACATAATGCGGTGATTCTCTCAGTGATTTGTACTTTTGGTTTAAACAGCCAACTGTCTCTTAAAAAGTACTTTTGTTTAAATTCTTTTTTAAAAAAAGTCCTTTCACAAAATTTTTTTTTAATTTTTATTTTTTAATCCCATATGTTTACTCTGATCCTGGAACTTTGTCATTTTGTCCTCCTCTGCTGATTAAAATATTCTTCATCATCAGCACCTACTGCTCTCCTCTCCTGGTGGTCTCTCCGGAAGGGGTCTTCTCTAGCTCTTCTAGCAGAGGATGGGCACTTCCCCTCTACCCCTGTTGCTGGACCAACCTTACCTATCCTGCAGGTTCAGGTCGGCCTGGCCTTTTATCTGTTGTTCTCTTCTGAGTGGTTAGATTTCATAGATACCATGCTTTGCTTTTGTCAGGATTTACCCTGGACTATCAAAACTCGTTTCTTGTGCCAGTGAAGCCTAAAAACAGTCCTGATGAGAGAACCAGGAACTCGAACAGATCATATTTATCCTGAATGTTCTGTCCAAAATGAAAAATATATTTCTGAGGAGCCTCAGGATCTCTGAGAAGGGAAGTTTCACCAACTCTGTCACGTAGGGGCATCAATTCTGATTCTGTGTCAATTTTCCTACTTTCCCAGCTAGTAATTCTCTACCTCAGAAAACCCACTCTCAACCGTTTCCTCTCTCAAAGGCAGTTGCTCTTCGAGTCTGCACATGGCACTTGGGGCCTGCTGGTCGTTGGCTACTGCCCTCTGTACCTTGGGTCTAACAGCTGCGGGGCATCAAGATGAGAACGTCTCTTGTTTTAAGACTATATAGTTTGGGGCACATGGTAAGCAATAATCACTTTTTTAGTTGATCCAAGTGTTCGACCTTTCTTATTTATTCAAGTACCACAATACTTGTCTAAGATTTGTCCTCCCCCCCATTTTAATATCTCTTATGTGGCAATCACCTTGCACTTGATGACATATCCTACTTTAACTGACTGCATTTCTCTCTTAGTCGATCATAAACTATAGTGCATCTTACCCTTGATGAAAGCTAGGATGCAATTAAATACTCTATTATGGTTACAATTCTGATATTTAAAATCCTCCGTTAGCTCCCTGTGCCCCCACAGTGTAGTACCTCACCTCCTCGGCATAGTATACAAACCATCTCACCCCCAGGGTTAACCCCGGGGCTCAGCCTCCATCCCCAGGTGATGCTGCCAGATCAGCTGTCAGTTGTCATGAACTTGCTGTAGTTTCGGGAATGCACTTTGCTGCCTCCTGGCACTTTGAAACTTGACACACTCATCCTCATTCTTCGCTTTGCCCTTGTCTATCACCTCCCCTGAAAATCTGTTCCTAAGTGGCTTTACCCAGCTCCAACCTACCCTTGGCAATCTTTTATCTCCCTGTGGTAAAACCTGTCACACTGCACCATGGACATGCCCGTTGCTCCCCTGAGAAGAGAAAAGGGAGAGTGAGGGCCCCCCAACATTTTCAGCTCTAGTGCAGGGCCCCATGCCTGGCTTGTAGGAAATGCCCGATCATGAAGACAAACGGAGATCATCCTCTGGCTAAAACCAGCTCTTATTTTTCTACAGCAGGATCTGGATCAATTAAGAGCAGCGAGTTATTATTGCTGTTTTTCTAGGGATTTTATAGCCATATATTTCCCAGGTTTTGACTTTTTTTATAGCACTTTAATTCAGGCTTCAACCACTTCCAAGTCAGATCAGGTGAAATCATTTTCCTTCCCATAGCCTCGGTGTATTTCACACCTAGTAATTTTTATTTAAAGATCTTATTTACCCATTTGACAGATCACAAGTAGGTAGAGAGGCAGGCAGAGGGGGGGGGAGCAGGCTCCCCGCTGAGTAGAGAGCCCGATGTGGGGCTCCATCCCAGGACCCTGAAATCATGACCTGAGCCGAAGGCAGAGGCCTAAACCACTGAACCACCCAGGAGCACCCATATCTCGTAATTTTTAAGCAGTGTGGATTGGCTGCATCAAATAGTTCCTTCTTCTTTAAATATAAATATATAAATATATTGATGAAGTCACTCGCATGTCTTAGGAGAATGTCATACCTTTAGTAGCAAACTTGAAATCTTGGCCATTGGTTTTGATTTTTGTTTTGGTTTGATTTCGTTCGGTATTTGTAATTTTAAAAATCCCTCCAGCCCTTGGCTCTGTCTGACCTGAGTGCTTTCTGCTGTTTCTGCAACAAACTGTCCGGGCAGCGAAAACTATCATTGTTTATAGTGGCGGCCCCTTCTGAACACTTTGATAATAAAAAGGTTTTTTTTTTTTTTTTTTGGCTATGGTAAATGTGAAACAACAACAGTTAGGTATTTCAAAGAGTTGAAAAACAGATAAATTTCTCTAAGGTTGGGGTGAGGGTTACTCAAAAAGGAACTTGACAAGGCTTTAAAAGATATAGACATTCATTATAACATAACGTGACTGATTGTTTCCGTGCTCTTAACTGGGCAAACACTTGTTGGCTTCCAAGAAAGACTAACATAGTTGAGCTGGTTTTAGCGGCCTTCTAGCACAGGGTCTCATGAGGCAGGGATTCTAGCCACTGGCTGTGCAAGGCATGAGGCCTGTTAGTGATTCTATTTTTTCCTTTGTAGAATGGGTCTTTCTACATTCCAGGTCCTTTCTACCCCAATAAATAATGCGGCGATTCTCTCAGTGATTTGTACTTTTGGTTTAAACAGCCAACTGTCTCTTAAAAAGGACTTTTGTTTAAAGTCCTTTTAAAAAAAGAACTTTCCAAAAAAATTTTTTTTTGAATTTTTATTTTTTAATCCCATATGTTTACTCTGATCCTGGAACTTTGTCATTTTGACCTTCTCTGCTGATTAAAATATTCTTCATCATCACCACCTACTGCTCTCCTCTCATGGTGATCTCTCCGGAAGGGGTCTTCTCTAGCTCTTCTAGCAGAGAATGGGTACTTCCCCTCTACCCCTTTTATCGGACCAACCTTACCTATCCTGCAGCGTCAGGTCGGCCTGGCCTTTTATCTGTTGTTCTCTTCTGAGTGGTTAGATTTCATAGATACCGTGCTTTGCTTTTGTCAGGATTTTCTGTGGACCATCAAAACCCGTTTCTTGTGCCAGTGAAGCCTAAGAAACAGTCCTGATGAGTGAACCAGGAACTCGAACAGATCATATTTATCCTGAATGTTCCGTCCAAAATGAAAAATACATTTCTGAGGAGCCTCAAGATCTCTGAGAAGGGAAGTTTTACCAACTCTGTCATGTAGGGGCATCAATTCTGATTCTGTGTCAATTTTCCTGCTTTCCCAGCTAGTAATTCTCTACCTCAGAAAGCCCACTCTCAACCGTTTCCTCTCTCAAAGGCAGTTGCTCTTAGAGTCTGCACATGGCACTTGGGGCCTGCTGGTCGTTGGCTACTGCCCTCTGTACCTTAGGTCTAAAAGCTGCGGGGCATCAAGATGAGAACGTCTCTTGTTCTAAGACTTAATATAGTTTGGGGCACATGGTAAGCAATAATCACTTTTTTAGTTGATCCAAGTGTTCGACCTTTCTTAATTATTCTAGTACCACTGTTTACTTGTTCTAAGATTTGTCCCCCCCCCATTCTAATAACTCTTGCACTTGATGAATATCCTAGTTTAACTGACAGCATTTCTCTTTCTTAGTCGAAGATAATCTATACTGCATCTTACCCTTGATGAAAGCTAGGATGCAATTAAATACTCTATTATGATTACGATTCTGATATTTGAAATCCTCCGGTAGCTCCCTGTGCCCCCACAGTGTAGTACCTCACCTCCTCGGCATAGTATACAAACCATCTAAACCCAGTGTTAAACCTGGGGCTCAGCGTCCATCCCCAGGTGGTGCTGCCAGATCAGCTGTCCGTTGTCATGAACTTGCTGTAGTTTCGGGAATGCACTGTGCTGCCTCCTGGCACTTTAAAACTTGACACACTCATCCTCATTCTTCCCCTTGTCCTTGTCTATCACCTCCCCTGAAAATCTGTTCCTAAGTGGCTTTTCCCAGCTCTAACCTACCCTTGGCAGTCTTTTATTTCCCTGTGGTAATACCTTTCACACTCCACCATGGACATGCCCGTTGTCCTCCTGAGAATTGAAAAGGCACAGTGAGGGCCCCCCAGCATTTGCAGCTCTAGTACAGAGCCCCATGCCTGGCTTGCAGGAAATGCCAGATCATGAAGACAAACGGAGATCATGCTCTGGCTAAAACCAGCTCTTCTTTTCCTACTGCAGGATCTTGATCAATTAAGAGCAGCCAGCTATTATTACTGTTTTTCTAGGGATTTTTTACCCATATATTTCCCAGGTCCTGACTCTTTTTATAGCACTTTAATTCAGGCTTCAACCAATTCCTAGTCAGATCAGGTGAAATCAATTTCCTTCCCATAACCTCGAATATTTCACACCTAGTAATTCTATTTTTAACGATCTTATTTACCCATTTGACAGATCAAAAGTACGTAGAGAGGCAGGCAGGGGGGGGGAAGCAGGCTCCCCACTGAGTAGAGAGCCCGATGTGGGGCTCCATCCCAGGACCCTGAAATCATGACCTGAGCCGAAGGCAGAGGCCTAAACCACTGAGCCTCCCAACACCCCCATATCTGGTAATTTTTAATCAATGAGGATTTGCTGCATCAAATAGTTCCTTCTTCTTCAAATAAAAATATATAAATATATTGATCAAGTCACGCGCATGTCTTAGGAGAATGTCATACATTTAGTAGCAAACTTGAAATCTTGGCCATTGTTTTTGATTTTTGTTTTGGTTTGATTGGTTCGGTTTTTGTAATTTTAAAAATCCCTCCAGCCCTTGGCTCTGTCTGACCTCAGTTCTTTCAGCTGTTTCTGCCACAAAACTGCAGGGGCAGCTAAATCTCTCATTGTTTACTGTGGCGCCACCTTCTGAACACTTTGTTAATAAAAAGCTTTTTTTTTTTTTTTTTTGGGTATGGTAAATGTGGGACAACAATGAGGTATTTCAAAAAGGTGAATCACAGATAAATTTCTCTAAGGGTGGGGTGAGGGTTACTCAAAAAGGAACTTGAAAGGCTTTTAAAGATATCTATAATCATTAGATATTAACGTAACTTAACGTTACTTATTGTTACTGTGCCCTTAACTGGGCAAACACTTGTTGGCTTCCAAGAAAGACTAACATAGTTCTAGCTGGTTCTACCAGCGTTCTAGCACAGGGTCTCATGAGGCAGGATTTCTAGCCACTGGCTGTGCAAGGCATGAGCCTGTTAGTGATTCTATTTTTTCCTCTTCAGAATGGGCCTTTCCACATTCCAGGTCCTTTTACCCCAATAAATAACGTGGTGATTCTCTTAGTGAATTGTACTTTTGGTTTAAACAGCCAACTGTCTCTTACAAAGGACTTTTGTTTAAAGTCCTTTAAAATAAATCCTTTAAAAAATTTTTCTTATCTTTTATTTTTTAATTCCATATGTTTACTCTGATCGTGGAACTTTTTTCATTTCTACCTTCTCTGCTGATTAAATATTCTCTCCAAAATGTCAGTTATTTGCAGGTACTTGCACTGTAGACATTCTTTACATATTTTTTAAAAAATCCATTCACGATTCTTAGTGAAAATCCCGGGGATCTGAAAGACTACCATTTGCTATTCATCGAACAGTTACTGTCTCCACTAAGTGACAGGGTTTCAGAGAACCTGAGCTCACAAGAGATGTAAGCTTTTTTCCACTTTCTGCTACCATGTTCATTTCTATGTTACTCAGAGGAGCCTTCTTTGTAGAAACATATTATCCAATCTTTTATGAAGCTGAATTTAAATTCTGTCCCTTCATTCCCCACAACGCTTAAAAAGCCAGGCAAATTTTGTTCCATTTTTTAAGAGCCCATAGATGGCATTTTTTTAGTGTTGCGTTTTTGAGTTTTCATCACTCTTTATGTTACTTCTACTTCACAGATAAACAATTGCTAATCAATGTGAACTTCCTACAAATGTGCAATCAAAATCCCTAAGTACACATTACCGAAGTTCTTCGTTCCCTTTAAACATTATTTCTCTCTTGATATGCATTCTTGTTTTGTATTATATTGCATTATAAAGTTTTTTTTAACAGACTGCATTTTTTAGAGTAGTTTGGGGATCAAAGTAAAATTCCCTTTCCCCACATACACACAGCCTTCCCCATTATCAACATCCTGTACCACGGTGATAATTTTTCATGCTCACTGACCCTACACTGACACATCATTCTCACCCCAAAGTCCACAGTTTACATTAGAGTTCACTCTTGGTGGGGCACCAGGGTGGCTCAGTGGGTTAAGGCTGCTGCCTTCGGCTCAGGTCATAATCTCACAGTCCTGGGATCGAGCCCCAGACCAGACTCTCTGCTTGGCAGGGAGCCTGCTTTCCCCCAACCCCTGCTTTGCCCGCCTGCCTCTCTGCCTGCTTTAATGCCTGTCAAATAAATAAATAAAATATTAATAAACCTTTTCTCGTAGAGTTCACTCTTGGTATAGTATCTTATGCATTTTGACATCTGTGTAGCGATATATATTTAAAATATCATACATATCATACAGAACATTTTCACTGGCTTAGAAATCCTCTGTGCTCTGCCTGTTCATCATCCTCTTCTCCTAACTGCTACAAACCGCTGACCTTTATACCATTTGCATAGTTCTGCCTTTTCTAGAACGTCATATAGTTGGATCCTTGCAACATGAAACTTTTTCAAATTGACTTCTTTCACTTATTATGACGGATTTTAAGTTTGTTCCATGTCTTTTCATTGCTTGATAGCCATTTCTCTTTATCGCTGAATCATATCCCATTGTTTCAATGGACCACAGTTTATCTATCCATTCTTCTCCTGAAGGACATCTTGATGATTACTTCGAACTCTTGGCACTTATGGGTAAAGCTGTTACAAACACAGGTTTATATGCAGGATTCTGTGTACACAAAGTTGTCGCTCTTTTGGTTGAGTGCCAAGGAGCATGATTGCTGGATCATATGGTAAGAATATGTTTAGTTTTGTAAGAAACTGCCCAACTGCCTTCAAAAGTGGTAGCACCATTTTGGTGTTCTCACCAGAATGAATGAGTTTCTCTTGTTCCTCATCGTCAAAAGCATTTAATGTTGTCAGTATTTTGGATTTTAGCCATTCTAATAGATGTGTAGTGATAGATCATTGTCTTATTTATTTATTTATTTTTTAAAAAGATTTTATTTATTTATTTGACAGAGAGAGATCACAAGAAGACAGAGAGGCAGTCAGAGAGAGAGAGAAAGGGAAGCACGCTCCTGCTGAGCTGAGAGCCCAATGTGGAACTCGATACCAGAACCCTGAGATCATGACCTGATCCAAAGGCAGCGGCTTAACCCACTGAGCCATCCAGGCACCCCTCATTGTTCTTTTAATTTACAATTCCTTAATTAGACATGCTGTGGATCATCACAGCATCTTTTCACATCATTATTGCCATCTCAATATCTTCTTCAGGGAGTTGTCTGTTCCGGTCCTTGCCAATTTCTCAATAATGTCATTCATTTTCTTGTCTTTGAGTTAATAAATAAATACATAATAATAATAAATAAATAAATAAAAAATGAATGAATGTATTTATTATATACATTATATATGTTACATATAGTATATTATATACATTATTATATATTAAATAATGATTTATTAAAAATAAATTTACAATGAGGCCAAAAAAACAGAATCACAGATACTTCAGAACTAATAATAACTGCCATCACTTGATGGTATACTATAAGGTAAATCCTACGATCAAGTTTCAATTTTAAATTCTTACAATTTTAAATTCTTAAATCCTTATGAAGAAGCATCATTTGGTGGAGCAGTTTTCATAATTTAGCATCCATCAGCATTTTTTTTAAGATTTTATTTATTTATTGGACACACAGAGAGAGAGAGAGAGAGAGAGAGAGAGAGAGATCACAAGTAAGCAGAGAGGCAGGCAAGCAGGGAGGGTAGCAGTCTTCCTTTTGAGCAGAGCCCGATGTTGGGCTGGATCCCAGGACTCAGAGACCATGACTTGAGATGAAGGCAGAGGCTTAACCTACCACCCACGTGATGAGAGAGCCCCTCAGGTGCCCCTCATCCATCAGTCTTAATTGTTTGGAGGAAAATGTGTGGATGAATAATGTCTTAGGGAGCTAATCTCTCTAAAGAATTTTCAAGTCTTTACCCCTTCAAGGTTTTTGTATAGTTTTGATGGCCTTTCAACATCCAGCTGATTTCTACAGTGACAGGCCTGTTAAAACCTG
This sequence comes from Mustela nivalis, assembly GCF_964662115.1. Lineage (NCBI taxonomy): Eukaryota > Metazoa > Chordata > Mammalia > Carnivora > Mustelidae > Mustela > Mustela nivalis. The sequence goes on along the minus strand of NW_028134858.1, from coordinate 76,358 downwards.
TCCTCCAAACAGGAATAGAGCTTGAAACATACCAGTCAAGAGCAACTTTGAGTCTTTTAAGGAATTTATTATCATTTCTTTGTTTTTGGTTAATATCTGAAATAGTTCCATATTACACTTGCATAATTTTTAAAGAGCTGACTTTGAAGGAGGCATTCAGTTCCAGCTAGTTCCATATTTTGGCAAGAACTATAATTCTATATAAAAAAAAAACCATATTTTAGGGCGCCTGGGTGGCTCAGTGGGTTAAAATCCCTGCCTTCGGCTCAGGTTATGATTCCAGGTTTCTGGGATTGAGTCCCACAGTGGGCTCTCTTCTCAGCTCGGAGCCTGCTTCCATTCCTCTCTCTCTGCCTGTCTCTTTGCCTTCCTGTGATCTCTGTCAAGGAAATAAATAAAATTTTTAAAAAAACATATTTTATACCAGTTATTCATGTTTATTAACTAAGACAGCTGAATGTTTGCTAGCTAGTCAGCCAATACAGAGAAATATTAGGTAGGGTAATTACTCACAGTTGTGTTTAATAAAATGAGAGAAAATTATCAAATGACAGTAATAATAATAATCCTATAGCAGGCTAAATAATTCAATGATAATTCCAAGTATTAATCTAGCTTTCTTCCCTGATTATGACTCTTCTCTCCTTTATCATAATGGGAGTAGCAGATTGTCTGCAAGGAATTGTGAAAACCCAGCAGTGACTTTGGCAGTGAAGGCCTCCCATCCATTTTGATAGGTTAAAATGATTCTGGTTGGTCTTGAGGAAATGTGTCAATTTTTTTTCTGTGTGTGTCATGAAAGAAAGAAGCAATAGTAAATTCTTGCTGTTATTCCATGCTGCCAATAAAATCATACTGCCAACAAGAGGCTGTTGACACTGTAAGTGTAGTTAACTGTCTTGAAATACTAGGCCTCGAAATAAAATTCCAATATTTCACATAACCTCTTTTTTTAAAGAAAACAAAACAAAACAAAACAAAACAACTATACTGCTTACATTTAGGGCCCTGCTGTTGTGTAAGTATTTTTGAACATGTCTACTGTAAGTGTATATATATATTTTTTTCTATGCAATAAATTCATTTAGAGATAAATTTGGATTGCAAATTATTTTGGGGGAGGCATGGTATTTGGGGCTCGTCTTACAAGTAAAAAGGACTAAAAGAAAGAAGAAAAACATTTTTTATTACAGCATATTTACATCTGTCCAAAGTACTTATTTACTATAGTACTGACTAATGTATAATACTGTACACAAGGAAGAAGTTAAATGAGTTATAATTCAGTCTTGCTGGTATGAAATGTGATATCTGGCAATCTGGTCCAGTTCATTACATCAGGTCATTTGTATGTTATTATTACCATTTTGATAGCATAGCACATTTTATAACCCAGACATTTTACAATTGAACTATGATGCATGTATTTTCAAAAGTATAGACATACATGTAGCTATGATGTCAAAAAAGATGAATGTCCATAGTACCATATAGACTCAACAAATAAAAGTGTCCAAGGCTCTGAGTGAGATTTATGAATATTGTGTAAGATTAGGCCAACATGTGGTTTTGATAAAAATAATCTGTTCTTAAATTAGAATTACAGTCGTTGAGTACAGTGTTGAAAATGGCAGATAGATTTTAGCTATCTTTGCTCACTAGGGAAAATTGAAAAATGTTTAGTTTGGTCAGATTTTCACTTAACTTCTGAAAAATCTTAAGTTTGAGAGAACCCTTCTGAAATAAGAATCCTTAAAGACATAACCCCTTTGGCACAAGTTTTCAAGAAACATGTTTGATGTTGTAGACAATTATATGGCACACGTACTGTTCTAGATGTTTCATGCCAATAATATGTAAGCCATACCATAGTTACGTATACATATAGAGATGTTCCTCAGCTTACAAGGGGGCTATGTACAGAGAAACACATTAAAAAATTGAAAATGCATTTAATACCCCTAAACTATCAAATATCATAGCTTACCTTATTTAAACATACTCAGAACACTTACATTTGCCTGCATTTGGGCAAAATCATCTTAAGCAAAGCCTATTTTATAACAAAGTATCAAATATCACATGCAATTTATTAAATATTACACTAAAAAAAAGAAGAATGGTTATATATAGAATGGTTGTAAGAATATCAGGTGTTCACCCCTGTAATCTTCTAGCTGACTGGGAGCTGTGGCTCACTGCCCCTGCCCAGCATCACAAGACGGCACCATACCACGTGTCACTGGCCCTTTTTATAAAGACCCAAATTCAAAATTCAAAGTACAGTTTCTACTGAATCACTTTCACTTTCACATCATTGCCAAATATATCATAAGTTGAATCATTGTAAATCAGGAGCCATCTGATTTGAAAGTTAAATCACAGTCACCCGTATACACACAAAAAAAGGCCTTTATGTAGGGCCATCTATGTATCTCTAAACAACATAGCATGATATATCAACGGCAAAAAATGGATGCGAAGGGGACAATTGCTTTGCATCAGTACTCTGAGCAGTAACATACATGGCCTTACTCACCTAGCAGAACTCCAGAGCTAGCTGATGGCAAGGAATTTTAGAAATGTTTGCTGAACAGCTTAAGCACTATTATTTTTAAATTAGTGTGCATATCTGTTTTCTAAAGATATGTGAATTTATTTCATTGACTTATTATAAAACCAAATAATTTCCTCTTATTTAAGTGGCAGGTAAATAGAATTCTTTTTAATTTAAATCAAATGGCTTTTTAGGGAAAATATACAAAAAATTTTCAAACTTGTATTGCTTATTAATCTTTTATTGGAATCCTTATCAAGTTGTATTTTTCAAGTTTTCCTAAATAATCTTCAATGAATTGAAAATAGTTTTTGGATTTTATTCAAGGCTATTAACACACAATTTCACTTTGTTAAATATAGTGCTAAACGTTCAACCAAAACGTTGTGTCTTTTTTTCCCACTGCAACATCCTCCATCTACGGACTGGATTCTCTCCCCAACTAGCACATATATACCATTGTCTATCTTTAGGATAAGTAAGGGTCATCTTTTGTCTTTATTGTATTCCTCGTATGCTTCTGAACTTGTTGAGTTTTAATAGTCACACCATAAGTATCACATATTTGATTTCCCTTTAAATAGTAAACAGTGCACAACCAGAACATACCTTCAAAGCTATCAATATACTTACTCTGATATATTATTTTTGTATTTTTGTAAATTAAAATAATTAAATTATAGAACAAGAGTTTCAGGTGGTAGGTGTTGTAAGTTTACCCAAACTGACTTTTGTCAAACTCGTTTTTGTCATCATATATGTCAAGTAGTTTTCTCAGGGTTATTTTTAGAATATCCTTGTATAATGAATATTTACACTGATATCTAGTATAAAAATCTTGCAATTTATTTTAGAAATATTAAGATATTGAAAATCAATCTATTTCTTTAATTCATTAAAGACATTTTTGGCTTGTTTCCAGTACTTTCTTACTGGTTAAAAAATGAATTTGAAGTAGTCTGAATTTCATTATTATATGGCACTTTCCCTTTGATGAATACAAAGACAATATTCTATATTAGCTATCTGAGAAGAATTTATTTTTTTAATTTTATTTATTAGTAAGAGAGAGAGTGAGAGAGAGCACAAGCAGGGGGAGCAGCAGGGTGAGGGAGAAGTAAACTCCCGGCTAAGCAGGGAATCTGTTGCAGAACTGAGTCCCAGAACCCTAAGATCATGACCTGAGCTAAAGGCTCAGGTGTTTAACTGACTGAGCCACCCAGGTGTCCCAATCTGAGAAGAGTTCTGAATGTTATTCCTATTCATATGAAGTTTAAAATCTAGGTAATTAACTTAATATTTTAGTGGCTACTACATAGATAGCACTATGTTCCAGGCAGAGAGTAAGAAAGAAATATTAAATCAACCATATTCTATGCATTCTAAATGAAAATAATTAATCAATCATAATAAATCCTTCTATTGATGGAATATCAACTTATAAGCTTTCCTCCATATGAACAATGCCAAATACCAGAATAAAGGGTCATCTAATACAAATAAAGGATAGAATTAAAGAATTCTGGTAAGCCATTTAATTTTGAAAAATGGTGCTATATTGTTGCTGAGTTGTGGTTTTCAGTTACATAATATCTGATATGTGTAGAAGTAACATGAGTGTTACCTGAGATGAGAAATGGTATATAATAAAGATATTTTTAAATGTACAGATAAATACAAATTTGTAAACATAGCATTATGGAGGAATAAAAATAAATGATAGCTACACACTCTAAAGTGAATAAATCTTGGAAAGTTAATAGAGAAGTAAAACAAGGATAGTGCAAAAAGTATGGTTCATTTTTATGAAGTTCATACAAATTCTGTGAAACCGTAGATGGACTTAAAGATACTATTATGTATCAAATATTGCAAAAATTAAGCAAGGAAATAGCAAACATAAAATAACCAAAGCATACAAACTTGGTTAGATACAATAGGTGTGATCATGTTCCACTTCATAAAGAGATGAGTTAATAGATAAATAAAAGTAACTAGACTTTTTAGAAGTTAATAAAACCTTGCTTGTTATTTCTTAGTAATATAAAATATATGGTTTTCTAACAAAAACGTTTATCTTAAAAATATTTAAAAATAAATTTCAGGCTACTCATAAGGTTATATTTACTTTTCCACTGAAGGAAAAGCTGGTTGTTGTAGTTTTAGTTGTTTGTTTGTTTTAGTCACCTCCTAGTTTTTATTATTATAATGTGGAAGGAGGAATGTTAGATTGAAAAGTGAATTATTTTATACACAAAAATCATTACTTGAATCAACTGCTGGAACAGCACATTGAACTCCTGAAAATATGCCCTTTTGCCTTATGGAAGAGTAACAGTTATGCTTACTTCTGAAACATACTTGGTGGTGGCCCTAAGTAGTGACACCTTAGTAAACATTTTGAATATTTGCAATTAATTTTTGTAGTCATAGGGCTCCAAAAGTCACTGCTGATATCTTAGCAGGTATTTCAATAAAGCTAAAAGTTTCCTGACTGTTTAAAAATATTAACAAGGCACAAAACATGGCAGAAGTACTGTCCTCAGATATTATTTTTTTCCATATACTCCTGATTCCAGACATGACAAGTTATTTTTTAAAAATTTTTTATATAAGATGTTATTTATTTATTTGACAGAGATCACAAGTAGGAAGGGTCAAGCAGAGAGAGAGGAGGAAGCAGGCTCCCTGCTGAGCTGAGAGCCCGATGTGGGACTGGATCCAAGGATCCAGGGATCATGACCTGAGCTGAAGGCAGCGGCTTAACCCACAAGCCACCCAGGAACCCGACATTTATTTTTGATAGATATATATACAATGTATTTTCCAGTTATAAGAAAAATGGTTCTGCTATTTTTAACCTTTTTTAAAAATTACATAATTTTTTAAATTTAAATTTTATTTTTTAATGTTTTACCTTTCTTTTCTTTTTTTTAAAAAAGATTTTATTTATTTATTTGTCAGACAGAGATAACAAGTAGGCAGAGAGGCAGGCAGAGAGAGAGAGAGAGAGAGAAGCAGGTTTCCTGCGGAGCAGAGAGCCCGATGCAGGGCTCGATCCCAGGACCCTGAGATCATGACCCAAGCCGAAGGCAGCAGCCCAAACCACTGAGCCACCCAGGCACCCCAATGTTTTACTTTTCAATATACTACTTAGAATATAAACCCTATTCCATTTTGTAAGAAGGTTACCATTTAAAAAATGTTAATTTTCTCATTGTGTCTTCCCCTCTCATTGCTTTATTTTGAATAAAACATTTCACAATAAACATAACTGATGCTTTCCTTTTGATGGTCCCTCTGTTGGTCATATTTTATATGAGCCATGACAATTAGTTTTACAACATTTATTCATGTTTGTTGATATGTTTTATCATAACTAATTTTCCCTCCCTTATCTAGATTCCACAGCTTTCAGACTGGTGGACACTTCAATAAACCATACCCAAGGGATATATCAAGTACTTCTTAGACATTCTCTCAGATCCTTGAGGTCTCATTTTGCCTAGGGATTTGCAATAGGTTCTGCCAGAGGCACCACTGTGACAACTGATGTCCATGGTCTATCTCCTGCTAAGCTCAAGAGGTTACTGGTTTCCAAGTTTATCTATACAATTAATGCACTCCATCAAGTTCTTTTTTTTAATATTAACAAACTTATTTTAACGTTTATATGAAGAGGCAAAGACTCACAATAGTCAACATAGTGTTGAAGGAGAACAAAGCCTGAGGACTGACTTCAAAGTTTACCATAACGATGGGGCACCTGGTTGGCTCAGTGGGTTACGATTCTGCCTTTGGCTCAGGTCATGATCCCAGGGGCCTGGGATCCAGTCAAGTATTGGGCTCTCTGCTCAGCAGGGCGCCTGCTTCACCTCATTTCTCTCTCTGTCTGTCTCTCTGCCTATTTGTGATCTCTCTCTCTGTCAAATAAATAAATAAAATCTTTAAAAAAAAGTATACCATAACGATAATTGGAAGCAAGATATTGTAATACCACAGAAAGACTAGATTAAAGGAACAGAATATATATTATCAATTATATTTTATATTTAATATAAAAGCAAAAGCAATACAAGAGAGCAAAATACAATCTTTTAAACAAATGGTTCTGGAGTAATGGTGAAGCTAAATGTAAAAATATAAAATAAAAATAAAATAAAATAATAAAATAAAATAAATCCAGGCAGATATCATACACTCTTCACAAAAATTAACTCAGATTGGATTATAAACCTAAACATGAAACATGTAGAAGGTAATATAGAAGAAAATTTAAATGACCTTGGTTTTGGAAATAACTTTAGATACAAAAGCACAAGCACTGAATTTAAAAATGTCTACTCTGTGAACACAATGACAAGAGAATGAAAAGGCAAAGCACAGACTATGAGAAAAAATTTGCAAAATACACATCTGGCAAAGGACTGTTGATCAAAATTACACAAAGTCCCTTTAAAACTCAACAATGGGGGAAAAACCTGATTAAAAATGAGCCAAAGACCTTAGCAGATACCTCACAAAAGACAATATTACAGATGGCAAATAAGCATATAAAAAGATGCTTCACATCATATGTCATCAGGAAAATGCAAATTAAAACAAAAAAGAGACACCAGTACATACCCAGAATCCAGAACACTGACAACAGAACACGAAATGTTGGTGAGGATGTGGAGCAACAGGAATGTTCTTCCATGTCTATTGAGAATAAAGAATGGAAAACAACTTGGCAGTTTCTTACAAAACTAAACATATTCTTGCCAGATGATTCAGCAGTAGCAGTTCTTGGTATTTATCCAAAGAAGATGAAATCTATACCCACAAAGATGTCTATAGAAGTTTTATTCATTACTGACAAAAGCTTGGAAGCAACCAAGATATCCTTCCATATGTTAAAGGTCAAATAAAGTGTAGTACATGCAAACAATGGAATCTTATTTAATGCTAGAGAAATGAATTACCAAGCCATTAAAAGATATGGATATAAATATTTAATAAATATTTGATTTTAGGCTTCTACCAGTCTATCAATAGTATTAGTATATTTTAACAGTGAATGCTCAGCATTCATGACTTTACCTAATAAAATATTTGGGGTTCAATATTTTAAATACTTCAACCTCTATGATTATATTCCTAAAAATTTTGAATTGGGGTAAATAAACCTTAATTTTTTGTAACTTGTTTCTTATTGCAAAAGAGCTCAATGAAATTTTAGAAAATAAAAATTTACAAAAAAAAGTTTAGTTTACTATTGCCAAATAATTTAAAACTTTACCTTATATTCAAATACATATATTTTTCTAAATTGATTTATAGGCTACTAAAACCAAAAACTTTTAGTTATACTAGATTTCATATCATGCAATCAATGCCAGAAAGCCATCTGGCGATGACTTGTCTTAAATAGAGTTAAGATGGGTGTTATTACAATGCAAGATGGAAACAAAGATAGAATAACAATTGAGTGTTACATAACTTTTCTGTTTTGATCAAGTTACTAATCTGCAAAAGGCTTTAATCGGTGACACACTTGGGAATTTAACAATACTTTTAAACTAGCATGTGCGACTCATTCCTAGAAAACAACACAATCAATAACACTTTTTTTAGATGAAATCATGACTATTTCTCCATTTGAATAAAAAAGGTAGCAACCCCAATAAGTTTATTGAACATGAAAAGTTGAAATGCTATAATGCTCCTAAGGAATTAAATGATCCAGTCATGAATTACAAAAAAAGGATATAAATTACCAAAGTGTTTGTATAATTGTAATGTACAACTGCCCATTATCGTTCAATAGTGTAGGCTTGTACAAGAACTCTATAAAAGAACTCCACTTCTAAACCGTGGAAAATATGTTCCCTTTCCCTCTTTATACATCTATTAAGCCATTCATTTAGCTTTTAAAATATCCACTTAATACAGGCTTTTTACTCATTTTAACAGGCAACAGGACTCTATTCTTATTGCTTACATGAAGGACAGACGTCTAGCGTAAGAGGTAAAGCCCATAAAGGAGCCCAATAATAACAACAAACTACAGTTTAGTGAGCCCTTACAATCTGCCAGCTACCTTTCTGAGAATACTTCAATTAATAAAACATATAAAATACCTCACCACAAAGAGCTTACATTCTTTTGAAATATAATAGTGAAATAAACCAATAATAGAGGGGTACCTTGGTGGCTCAGTCCATTGAGTGACTGCCTTTGGCTTGGGTCATTATCTCAGGGTCCTGGGATGTAACTCCCCAACAGGCTTTCTAGGCAGTGGCGTGTTTTCTTCTTTCTCTGCGCCCCCTCCCAATTCTCTCTCTCTCTGTCTCCAATAAGAAAATAAACCAGTAATAGAATAATCATTGATGGTTGATGGTGATAAATGTTACAAAAAAATACAAGAAAGGTAAAAGCTATTGGAGAATGCTGGGATGAAAGTTAATTTTATTTTGTGTTGGGTGGTTATATCTCATTTAGGAGATGTTATTTGCACAAAGACCCAGGAAGTGAAGGAGGGTGTTATACAAATATTAAAGGAAAAGATTGCTCTAGGCAGAGCAGGTAAGTATATAGACTTTGTGTGAACAGCTGGTCTGTTACTTTTGAGGAAAAGCAAGGAGGCCAATGAGGAGTTCATAGTGGTGGAGAGAGGAAGAACGTATTGATGTATGACGCTCTAGTACATTGAAACGCCTTCAGTTTTTATTTAATATGAAAGGGGAAGATACCAAAAGACTTTCAACAGCAGAATAAAATCATCTGAGTTGATTTTTAGGTTAAGTTGCTGTACCAAAATAAATTTGCAGGGAGAAAGGAGTGCAGTATGTGTGGAAGTGGGGTTATCAATCAAGTCAATAATTCAGGAACATATGATGGTGTTTTTAGCATACTGGGTGGTAATAGAAGTGGTGAGGTATGGTTTTTATTTTGTATCTATTTTGATGGTGAATATTCTGGTGAACAGGATGGGGTATGTGCAGGACAGACAATATCAACATTTATTTTACCTGCACAAACAGAAGGGTGGAGTCTTCATTCCCTGATATGGAGAGAACTCTGAGTTCAAATGTTCTTTCTGATTAAATGGCATAGTGATGATGAGGATTTAGTCAGACAGTGAAAGAGAGCAGTAAGCATAGTGTTAAGCGGTAAGACATTATAATACATTTGAACATCAAAAAAAGTTGTGTTGGATCACCCGTTTATGTAAGTAAATAAATAAATAAAGCTTCCTGGGGTTCTGATAGAGGTAAAGAAGACTACTATATGATCCAAAGGGGCACGTGCACCAAATGTTTATAGCAGCAATATCCACAATAGCCAAACTATGGAAAGGACCTTGATGTCCATCAACAAATGAAATATATATGTATATATATATATATATAACGGAATACTATGCAGCCATCAAAAGAAATGAAATCTTGCCATTTGCGATGACATGGATGGAACTAGAGGGTATTATGCTTAGGAAAATAAGTCAACCAGAGAAAAAGACTATCATATGATTTCCCTGATATGAGGAAATGGAGGTGCAATGTGTGGAGTTTGGGGGACAGGAAAAGAGTAAATGAAACAAGATGGGATCGAGAGGGAGACAAACCATAAGAGCTCTTAATCTCACAAAACAAACTGAGAGTTGCCAGGGGGTGTGGAGGGTAGGGAGAGGGTGGTGGGGTTATGAACATTGGGGAGGGTATGTGCCTGGTGAGTTCTGGGAAGTGTGTAAACATGGCGATTCACAGACCTGTACCCCTGGGGCTAATAATACATTATATGTTAATTAAAAAAGAAGAAGAAGAAGACTCATATAAAACCAATGCTAAGGTTTTCAGCAAAGAGTGTGTAATCAGGCATATTTTATTAAAGTATCCAAGTAAAATGATGGTCGAACATTGGAATAACAGAAAACATAAAAATCAGATATTTTAAATAGAGATATAGGACAGTGTAGAGAATATAGTCAATGATATTATAATAGTGTTATAAGGTGACAGATGGCGGCTATATTTGTAGTGATCATAGAATAATGTATGGAGATATTGAAAACCTGAAACCAATGTAACACTGAATATCAACTATACTCAAATAAAAGAATAGTAAAAATAAAACAATTAAATATAAAAAGATAAAAAGAGGGACAAGAATTTGAAAAGTGAATTTCAAAAAGAGTAAAGATGAGGCTAAGACATACTTTGAACCTTGAAGAAAACACCATTTTGAAAATTCTTCCCATTTTGAGAAAACTCAAATGAATCAATACCATAAAAGAACCCATTTTCACTGAAAGATGTAATGAATGCTCAAGAAATAATTTTATGACAGGATAATTCTTCCCTCTGAAACAGCATACAGAAACCAGGGAAACACCTGGAAGCAAAATAAACTATACTGAAAATAAGAATTAGGAAAAAGATAAATGATGAAAGATAAGAAAATTAGACCTGTGACAGAGACCTAGTGAAGAGAATTTTTAGCTTGTGTTTTAATGTTTTTGAGGATAATCTAGAGTTCATAACTGCCTTGAGACAGGCCGGTTGTAGGCAGTTTAGGCAGACCCCTAAGACAGGCCTACTTTGGGCAGGTGGTGTTGGAGGAGGCCATTGGGCTGGACAAAGACAAATCCAACCATTTGACTAAAGTGTCTGTGAAGATGTTGAAGTCAGATGCAACAGAGAAAGACTTGTCAAACCTAATCTCAGAAATGGAGATGATGAAGATGATTGGACAGCAAAAGGATACCATCAACCTGCTGGGTCCTGCACACAGGACGGTCCTTCGTACACTCTCATGGAATATGCCTCCAAAGACAACATACAGGAAGTACCTGCAGGCCCAGAGGCCTCTTGACCTGGAGTACTGTTACAATATCAGCCACAATGCAGCAGAGCAACTCTCCTCCAAGGACCTGGTATCCTGTGCCTACCAGGTAGCCTGAGGCATGGAGTACCTTGCCTCTAAGAAGTACATACACCAAGACCTGGCCACCAGGGAAGTGCTGGTGACAAAGGACCACATGATGAAGATCTCAGACTTCAGCCTTGCCAGAGATATCACCACATCAGTTACTATAAAAAGACAACCAACAGTGGACTGCCTGTGAATTGGATGATCCCTAAGGCCATGTTTGGCCAGATCTACATCCACGAGAGTGATTTCTGGTCTTTTGGGGTGATCCTGTGCAAAATCTTCACTCTGGAAGCCTCCCATATCCTGGAGTGCCTGTGGAGGTGGTTCTCAAGCTGCTGAAGGAGTCATTTGATGGATAAGCCAATAAGTGCACCAGAGAGTTTTACACAATAATGAGGGGTGGCTGGCATGTGGTACCTTCAAGCTGCTGGTAGAAGACCTGGATCATACTGTGGCCTTGACTTCCAACCAGGAGTACCGGACCTGTCCTTGGCTCTGGAACAATACTGTCTATGCTTTCCCAACACCCAAAGCTCCACCTGCTCCTCAGAGAAGAATTCCACCTTCTCTCATGTGCCGTTGCCCAGGGAGGCCTATCTGCCCTGACACCCAGCCCAGCTTGCCAATGGTGGACTCAAATGACTAGTATCCCTATTACTCCTGTCTAGATTCTGTCATAAGCTGTAACTCTTACCCCCCACCCTCGCTGCAAGACTCACTGCCTTCTCCTTTGTTCCTTTCCTACTGGCAGGAGCCAGCTGCCTACCTGAGGCCTTCACCCCTTGAAGTTCATCTCTCTTCCCCTTCCACTTCCTCCCCCTTACAACCTTCTCATGAAAGAAAGGCACAGAGAGGCAGGTACTTGCTCGTGGCTACTTCCTTCCCTCCCATATGTTGGACCAAGACCCCTCCCTGGCATCTGGTACTGCCTGGATGTCGAGGGAGTGGGAGATGAGGCATGCCAGTGAAAGCTGTCGGAGCTTTCCTGTTTTGGTTTTGTCTGCTTAGCATAACATGTAAGACTGAGTTCTGGTGGCAGGGACCTAGTCCTTGGGGCTATAGCACTAGCGAGGGGAGGTCAACTACTCTGGGCCTTGGCTAAGAGCTGCCCCTGCTCCAGAGATATGGTGCCAAGGGCTTATTAATTATGATACTAATTTGCTTTGCTGACCAAATGCCTGGTATCAACAGATGGGAAGGCAAAGACTGGAAGCAGTGTTGTGACCATGGGGTCCAGCCCCAAACTATGAAGAAAACACAAAGTTATAAATCTGAGTAAGTATATATTTACACACCTCTTTAAATAGGTTGTTATCAAAGATTTAATCAATGGGTAATATGCTCCTCATGGCTGGGAAGAATCAGTTGCCCTATATTAAAAACAAAGAAAAGAGTTGTCTGGGTTGCTTCCTCCATAAGTGTCCCTTCTTTTCAGGTCATGATCCCAGGGTCCTGGGATGGAACCCCACATCAGGCTCTCTGCTCAGTGGGAAACCTGCTTCTCTTTTTCTCTCTGCCCTGCTTATAGGTCCTCTTCCTGTCTCTTTGACTGTCTAATAAATAAAATATTAAAAAAAGAAACAAACAAAATGTTTTTGAAAGGTCTTTTTTATTTAAAATTTCTAGGAGTGCTTGGATGACTCAGTTGTTTAAGCAGATGTTTGCCTTTGGTTGAGGTCATGATTTCTGTGTACAGGGATCCTGCCCTGCATGGGACTACTTGCACCCCAAGGAGCTTGCTTCTTCCTCTCCCTTTGCACGTAATTAACCCCGCTTGTGCGCTTCCTCTCTCTCTCTGTCTCTCGCTGTCAATAAACAAAATAAAACCTTTACTAAATAAATAAATAAATAAAGTTCTAAATCTACTTTCAGTTTAGGTCCCTTAACAAAAATTGCTACTGATTCATTAAAAAAAAAAAAAAAGGAAAGATAATTTAGAAAGATGCTTCCAGAGCTAAAAAGCTGGTTTTTTTTCCCCCAGGATTAAATATAGAAGTGCTTTATAAAGTAAAAGAAAAAATATGCTATATTAACACTAATCACACTATAACTTTGGTGGTTATATCAAGATAATGAAAAGTGATTTTAAAGCAAATTTAATTATCAGACATAAAGATCAAGGCAAAATTACAGAAGAGTAAAAGGATGAATTCATCAGGGAGTATAATAATTCTTGACTTTTAATACTTAATAACAGATTTGGGGATATATAGGGAAAAACTAAGAACAAAAATCATAACTTCTACCTTAGAAGAGAAATGGAAAAAAGTTTCAACACCTTTATTTTGAGATTATATAGACAAATGGTCATCAAATTGGTAAGATATGTAAGACTTGAACAAAATTATCAACTAACTAGATATGCTTGATATTACAGATCACTCCCAACAACCGCAGACTACATATATCTTAAGCCATGATTTTCTTTGCAAAGGTCAACATTGATAATGTTCTAGTCATACCTCCGTGTACTAAGAAAGAAGTAGCATATTTCGTGAAAGACACAGCTATCAAAGCTTCATTGAGAAACCGTAAAGATGGAGAAGGGATTTGCAAATTATATATCTGATAATGGACATCAACTCTGATGATTAAAAAATGAATAAAAATGAAAAACCTTTAAAACCAAACAGAGTATCCAATTTTACATGTGAAGAAAATTATTGAAGAGGATATGGATGGCTTATAAGCACATGACAAATTTCTAACATTTAGACATTAAAGAACTACAAATTAAAATCATAATGAGACATGCTTACATGTCTAATAAAATGGCTAAAATTATAAAGGCTAATTGTACTTCGTCTGAGCTAGATTGAGAAGCAACAAAAAATCTAAACTGTTGTTGGCATATATCATGATACCAACACTTTGGAAAATAGTTTCAAAATTTTTTTAAATGCAAAATACGTTGCAGTTACACCAATAGCCATTTTACTTCTACGCATTTAACCAAGAGAAACAAATCCTATGTTCATACAAGCACTTGTATATGAATTTCATAGCAGCTTTATTTTTAAGAATTGAAAACAGTGGAAATGTTCATCAATGTCCATCAATAGAGCAAAGACAAATTATGATCTATTCATTAAAGAGATTACTATTCAACATCAAAATGAACTATTTACAATTGGAGATTCTCAAAGTAATGATGCTGAGAAAAGAAAAGCCAGGCAATGAATAGAATATACTGTGTGATTCCATGCCTATAAAAAAAATCTAGAAAATACAAATTTATATAAAGTCACAGTCATCAAATATATTGGTGTGATTTTAGTGCCTTCTTCTGTGCTCCCATAGCTTCCTACACTTGGATCTCCAAGCATTTGTTACACCATGTGAAAATATGAACTCTTTTTCTTTATTCTGTCTTTCTAGAATAAGAATCCTTGAAATTTTATGGACATTTGAACTCTCAGTTATTAGTAGAAATCCTATCACACAGTAAGTTTTCAAATATAAAGCCACAGTTTTACAATGACTTCTAAGCCTTTACATGATCTAGCCACTCATTTAACCTCTGTGACCTCTTTCCCTGCTACTCTTCAGTCCCTCACAGTGGCCTCCTTGCTATTCCTCAGATATGCCAGGCATGATCCAACCTAATGGCCTTCAAGATAGCCAATTCCTTTGTCTGGAGTGACCTTATTGCTGATAGTTCTGGGCAAATTCATCACCTTTCCATACGTTTGTTCAATTGTCAGCTTCATTGTAACTAACCTGATCTTCCTATTAAAATTCTTACCTCCCCATCCCCTGCCTAGCAACCTTGATTTTTCTCACCCTGATCTAATTTTTCTTTTTCCCCATTGCACTCATCATTTTTGAATGCACTATGCAATTTTTATTCAGGTTTATAGCTTTTAATTGTCTCACCCATTAAAATAAACGTTCTACAAAGCCAAGTATTTCATTTACCAGTGTAGTCTGAAGTAATATCTGCCATATAATAGACAGTAGACAATTGGTAAATTTCAGAATAAATTAATGTTGAGAATATACTGAATTTCATAAGTCATTTCAATATTTTTTTCAAAAAATAAACTATGTAAAACATACCTTAAATTTACTTTCAAAATATTTTATAGCATATAATGAACAAAATAAGACAAAATAAGACAAAAAAAAAACCCAAAATAAGCAAAAGCCTTAAAGAAACAATTATATGAATAACCATTTCAAACCTACTTAAAAATTGCATAATACCACACTCCTAGATCCTCTCTGAATGCTCTAAAATAACCCTTCAAAAGAAATACATTTTTTAAAATTACAGATTTATTGGCAAATAATTTAATAAAATAAAAGTTTCATTCATCTATGTAGATCATAATAAATGTTTTAATAGGCATGAAATTATAACTCTGAAGTGTGCTAAAATGAAACCACCTGCTAAGGGTGAGAGAACAAAAATAAACATCATTTTTCCAAATAAGAGGAATTTATTACCTTTGAATCAAAGCATGTGGATTTGTTCAATGTGGCAATAAAGTAATATGGAATCACAATCCATAGAAAGTCATATTTTAGATTTCTAAAAGACTTCAAAGTGAAGAGTATACATTTTTTAAATGCTACATAATGCTACATAATGAGAAGATGACAGGTTGTGACAAATAGCATTTTAAAAGCTCTACTCATAAAGAACGGAAGGTGTCATTTTCCTATAATTTTATATATGTGATTAATTTACTATATTTGGATACAACACATTACCAAACAGATATTCATCAAAGACTAAATCATTTTTAATGGAACATAATATTTTGAACCTACATCTATTAATCATTTTTTTGATCTAACATTTATAGTCTCACTAAACAATTGATCAGATATTGACAAATTTAAAAAATATATAGGATAAAAAGTCGTGTTTGGAAAAGTAGATTTTCTTTGAAATTTGCATTTAAATGAAAATATTTGCTGATATTTTTAAGACTTTAAATGTAATTTTATATATATCTGACCTATCAGATGATATAAAAGTTTTGGAGAAAATATGACATATTTTTTTGATCTTGGTTGAAGGTATTAATAAAGAGCAACTGCTTGTATTATTTGTATTGTGATATCTTAGTTAATAAACATGAATAACTGGTATAAAATATGTTTTTTTAAAATTTTATTTATTTACTTGACAGAGATCACAGGAAGGCAGAGGTTCAGGCACAGAGAGAGGAATGGAAGCAGGCTCCCTGCTGAGCAGAGAGCCCGCAGTTGGACTCAATTCCAGGAACCAGGAATTATAACAAAAAATGATGATAAATTCCTTAAAAGACTCAAAGTTGCTCTTGACTGGTATGTTTCAAGCTCTATTCCTTTTTTGAGGACAGTTTTTAACAGGCCTGTCACTTTAGAAATCAGCTGGATGTTTAGAGGCTATCAGAACTGTGCAAAAACCTTGAAGGGGTAAAGATTGAAAATCCTTTAGAGAGATTAGCTCCTTAAGACATTATTCATCCACACATGTTCCTCCAAACAATTAAGACTGATGGATGAGGGGCACCTGAGGGGCTCTCTCATCACGTGGGTGGTGGGTTAAGCCTCTGCCTTCATCTCAAGTCATGGTCTCTGGGTCCTGGGATCCAGCCCCACATCGGGCTCTGCTCAAAAGGAAGCCTGCTTCCCTCCCTGCTTGCCTGCCTCTCTGCTTACTTGTAATCTCTCTCTCTCTCTCTCTCTCGCTGTGTCCAATAAATAAGTAAAATCTTAAAAAAAAGGCTGATGGATGCTAAATTATGAAAACTGCTCCCTCCAAATGAGGCTTCTTCATAAAGATTTAAAAATTTAAAATTGTAAGAATTTAAAATTGAAACTTAATCGTAGAATTTATCTTATACAATAAACCAAGTGATGGCAGTTATTATTAGTTCTGAAGTATTTGTGATTCTGAATTCTTGGCCTCATTAGTAAATTTATTTTTAATAAATTATTTAATATATAATAATATATATAATATATAACATATATAATATACATAATAAATTCATTCATTCATTTATTATTTATTTATTTATTATTATTATTTATTTATTTATTAACTCAAACACAAGAAAATGAATGACCTGATTGAAAAATTGGCAAGGACTGGAACAGACACCTCACTTTAGAAGATATTGAGATGGCAATAATGATATGAAAAGATGCTGTGATGATCCACAGCATGTCTAATTAAGGAATTGGAAATTCAAAGAACATGAGGGGTGCCTGGACGGCTCAGTGGGTTAAGCCGCTGCCTTTGGATCAGGTCATGATCTCCGGGTCCTGGGATCGAGTTCCACGTTGGGCTCTCTGCTCAGGAGGAGCCTGCTTCCCTTTCTCTCTCTCTCTGACTGCCTCTCTGTCTTCTTGTGATCTCTCTCTGTCAAATAAATAAATAAAATCTTTTTAAAAAATAAATAAATAAATAAGACAATGATCTATCACTACACATCTATTAGAATGGCTAAAATCCAAAATACTGACAACATAAAATGCTTTTGACAATGAGGAACAAGAGAAACTCTCATTCATTCTGATGAGAACACCAAAATGGTGCTACCTCTTTGGAAGACAGCTGGGCAGTTTCTTACAAAAGTAAACATATTCTTACCATATGATCCAGCAATCATGCTCCTTGGCACTCACCCAAAAGAGCGACAACTTTGTGTACACAGAATCCTGCATATAAACCTGTGTTTGTAACAGCTTTACCCATAAGTGCCAAGAGTTGGAAGTAACCAAGATGTCCTTCAGGAGGAGAATGGATAGATAAACTGTGGTCCATTGAAACAATGGGATATGATTCAGCGATAAAGAGAAATGGCTATCAAGCAATGAAAAGGCTAGAAACAAACTTAAAATCCGTCATAATAAGTGAAAGAAGTCAATTTGAAAAAGCTTCATGTTGCAAGGTTCCAACTATATGACCTTCTAGAAAAGGCAGAACTATGCAAATGGCATAAAGGTCAGCGGTTTGTAGCAGTTAGGAGAGGAGGAGGATAAACAGGCAGAGCACAGAGGATTTTTAGGCCAGTGAAAATGTTCTGTATGATATGTATGATATTTTAGATATATATCACTACACAGTTGTCAAAATGCATAAGATACTATACCAAGAGTGAACTCTATGAGAAAAGGTTTTTTCAAGATTTTATTTATTTATTTGACAGGCATCAAAGCAGGCAGAGAGGCAGGCGGGGAAAGCAGGGGTTGGGGGAAAGCAGGCTCCCTGCCAAGCAGAGAGTCTGGTCTGGGGCTCGATCCCAGGACCGTGAGATTATGACCTGAGCCGAGGGCAGCAGCCTTAACCCACTGAGCCACCCTGGTGCCCCACCAAGAGTGAACTCTAATGTAAACTGTGGACTTTGGGGTGATAATGATGTGTCAGTGTAGGGTCAGTGAGCATGAAAAATTATTACCGTGGTACAGGATGTTGATAATGGGGAAGGCTGTGTGTATGTGGGAAAGGGAATTTTACTTTGATCCCCAAACTACTCTAAAAAATGCAGTCTGTTAAAAAAAAAACTTTATAATGCAATATAATACAAAACAAGAATGCATATCAAGAGAGAAATAATGTTTAAAGGGAACAAAGAACTTCGGTAATGTGTACCTAGGGATTTTGATTGCACATTTGTAGGAAGTTCACATTGTCATTAGCAATTGTTTATCTGTGAAGTAGAAGTAACATAAAGAGTGATGAAAACTCAAAAATGCAACATTAAAAAAATGCCATCTATGGGCTCTTAAAAAATGGAACAAAATTTGCTTGGCTTTTTAAGCGTTGTGGGGAATGAAGGGACAGAATTTAAATTCAGCTTCATAAAAGATTGGATAATATGTTTCTACAAAGAAGGCTCCTCTGAGTAACATAGAAATGAACATGGTAGCAGAAAGTGGAAAAAAGCTTACATCTCTTGTGAGCTCACGTTCTCTGAAACCCTGTCACTTAGTGGAGACAGTAACTGTTCGATGAATAGCAAATGGTAGTCTTTCAGATTCCCGGGATTTTCACTAAGAATCGTGAAGGATTTTTTTAAAAATATGTAAAGAATGTCTACAGTGCAAGTACCTGCAAATAACAGACATTTTGGAGAGAATATTTTAATCAAAGGTCAAAATGACAAAGTTCCACGATCAGAGTAAACATATGGGATTAAAAAATAAAAGATAAAAAAAAATTTTTTTAAAGGACATTTTTTTAAAGGCCTTTAAACAAAAGTCCTTTTTAAGAGACAGTTGGCTGTTTAAACCAAAAGTACAACTCACTGAGAGAATCACCGAATTATTTATTGGGGTAGAAAGGACCTGGAATGTAGAAAGGCCCATTCTGCAGAGGAAAAAATAGAATCACTAACAGGCCTCATGCCTTGCACAGCCAGTGGCTAGAATCCCTGCCTCATGAGACCCTGTGCTAGAACGCCGCTAGAACCATATAGAACTATGTTAGTCTTTCTTGGAAGCCAACAAGTGTTTGCCCAGTTAAGAGCACAGTAACAATAAGTCACGTTATGTTATAATGATTATCAATATCTTTAAAAGACTTGTCAAGTTCCTTTTTGAGTAACCCTCACCCCAAACTTAGAGAAAATTATCTGAGGTTCACCACTTTGAAATTCCTCATTGTTGTTCCACATTTACAATAGCCAAAAAAAAAAAAAAAAAAAAAAAAAGCTTCAAATACATATATTTTTCTAAATTGATTTATAGGCTACTAAAACCAAAAACTTTTAGTTATACTAGATTTCATATCATGCAATCAATGCCAGAAAGCCATCTGGCGATGACTTGTCTTAAATAGAGTTAAGATGGATGTTATTACAATGCAAGATGGAAACAAAGATAGTATAACAATTGAGTGTTACATAACTTTTCTGTTTTGATCAAGTTACTAATCTGCAAAAGGCTTTAATCGGTGACACACTTGGGAATTTAACAATACTTTTAAACTAGCATGTGCGACTCATTCCTAGAAAACAACACAATCAATAACACTTTTTTTAGATGAAATCATGACTATTTCTCCATTTGAATAAAAAAGGTAGCAACCCCAATAAGTTTATTGAACATGAAAAGTTGAAATGCTAAAATGCTCCTAAGGAATTAAATGATCCAGTCATGAATTACAAAAAAAGGATATAAATTACCAAAGTGTTTGTATAATTGTAATGTACAACTGCCCATTATCGTTCAATAGTGTAGGCTTGTACAAGAACTCTATAAAAGAACTCCACTTCTAAACCGTGGAAAATATGTTCCCTTTCCCTCTTTATACATCTATTAAGCCATTCATTTAGCTTTTAAAATATCCACTTAATACAGGCTTTTTACTCATTTTAACAGGCAACAGGACTCTATTCTTATTGCTTACATGAAGGACAGACGTCTAGCGTAAGAGGTAAAGCCCATAAAGGAGCCCAATAATAACAACAAACTACAGTTTAGTGAGCCCTGACAATCTGCCAGCTACCTTTCTGAGAATACTTCAATTAATAAAACATATAAAATACCTGACCACAAAGAGCTTGCATTCTTTTGAAATATAATAGTGAAATAAACCAATAATAGAGGGGTACCTTGGTGGCTCAGTCCAATGAGTGACTGCCTTTGGCTTGGGTCATTATCTCAGGGTCCTGGGATGTAACTCCCCAACAGGCTTTCTAGGCAGTGGCGTGTTTTCTTCTTTCTCTGCGCCCCCTCCCAATTCTCTCTCTCTCTGTCTCCAATAAGAAAATAAACCAGTAATAGAATAATCATTGATGGTTGATGGTGATAAATGTTACAAAAAAATACAAGAAAGGTAAAAGCTATTGGAGAATGCTGGGATGAAAGTTAATTTTATTTTGTGTTGGGTGGTTATATCTCATTTATGAGATGTTATTTGCACAAAGACCCAGGAAGTGAAGGAGGGTGTTATACAAATATTAAAGGAAAAGATTGCTCTAGGCAGAGCAGGTAAGTATATAGACTTTGTGTGAACAGCTGGTCTGTTACTTTTGAGGAAAAGCAAGGAGGCCAATGAGGAGTTCATAGTGGTGGAGAGAGGAAGAACGTATTGATGTATGACGCTCTAGTACATTGAAACGCCTTCAGTTTTTATTTAATATGAAAGGGGAAGATACCAAAAGACTTTCAACAGCAGAATAAAATCATCTGAGTTGATTTTTAGGTTAAGTTGCTGTACCAAAATAAATTTGCAGGGAGAAAGGAGTGCAGTATGTGTGGAAGTGGGGTTATCAATCAAGTCAATAATTCAGGAACATATGATGGTGTTTTTAGCATACTGGGTGGTAATAGAAGTGGTGAGGTATGGTTTTTATTTTGTATCTATTTTGATGGTGAATATTCTGGTGAACAGGATGGGGTATGTGCAGGACAGACAATATCAACATTTATTTTACCTGCACAAACAGAAGGGTGGAGTCTTCATTCCCTGCTATGGAGAGAACTCTGAGTTCAAATGTTCTTTCTGATTAAATGGCATAGTGATGATGAGGATTTAGTCAGACAGTGAAAGAGAGCAGTAAGCATAGTGTTAAGCGGTAAGACATTATAATACATTTGAACATCAAAAAAAGTTGTGTTGGATCACCCGTTTATGTGAGTAAATAAATAAATAAAGCTTCCTGGGGTTCTGATAGAGGTAAAGAAGACTACTATATGATCCAAAGGGGCACGTGCACCAAATGTTTATAGCAGCAATATCCACAATAGCCAAACTATGGAAAGGACCTTGATGTCCATCAACAAATGAAATATATATGTATATATATATATATATAACGGAATACTATGCAGCCATCAAAAGAAATGAAATCTTGCCATTTGCGATGACATGGATGGAACTAGAGGGTATTATGCTTAGCAAAATAAGTCAACCAGAGAAAAAGACTATCATATGATTTCCCTGATATGAGGAAATGGAGGTGCAATGTGTGGAGTTTGGGGGACAGGAAAAGAGTAAATGAAACAAGATGGGATCGAGAGGGAGACAAACCATAAGAGCTCTTAATCTCACAAAACAAACTGAGAGTTGCCAGGGGGTGTGGAGGGTAGGGAGAGGGTGGTGGGGTTATGAACATTGGGGAGGGTATGTGCCTGGTGAGTTCTGGGAAGTGTGTAAACCTGGCGATTCACAGACCTGTACCCCTGGGGCTAATAATACATTATATGTTAATTAAAAAAGAAGAAGAAGAAGACTCCTATAAAACCAATGCTAAGGTTTTCAGCAAAGAGTGTGTAATCAGGCATATTTTATTAAAGTATCCAAGTAAAATGATGGTCGAACATTGGAATAACAGAAAACATAAAAATCAGATATTTTAAATAGAGATATAGGACAGTGTAGAGAATATAGTCAATGATATTATAATAGTGTTATATGGTGACAGATGGTGGCTATATTTGTAGTGATCATAGAATAATGTATGGAGATATTGAAAACCTGAAACCAATGTAACACTGAATATCAACTATACTCAAATAAAAGAATAGTAAAAATAAAACAATTAAATATAAAAAGATAAAAAGAGGGACAAGAATTTGAAAAGTGAATTCAAAATGAGTAAAGATGAGGCTAAGACATACTTTGAACCTTGAAGAAAACACCATTTTGAAAATTCTTCCCATTTTGAGAAAACTCAAATGAATCAATACCATAAAAGAACCCATTTTCACTGAAAGATGTAATGAATGCTCAAGAAATAATTTTATGACAGGATAATTCTTCCCTCTGAAACAGCATACAGAAACCAGGGAAACACCTGGAAGCAAAATAAACTATACTGAAAATAAGAATTAGGAAAAAGATAAATGATGAAAGATAAGAAAATAGACCTGTGACAGAGACCTAGTGAAGAGAATTTTTAGCTTGTGGTTTAATGTTTTTGAGGATAATCTAGAGTTCATAACTGCCTTGAGACAGGCTGGTTGTAGGCAGTTTAGGCAGACCCCAAAGACAGGCCTACTTTGGGCAGGTGGTGTTGGAGGAGGCCATTGGGCTGGACAAAGACAAATCCAACCATTTGACTAAAGTGTCTGTGAAGATGTTGAGGTCAGATGCAACAGAGAAAGACTTGTCAAACCTAATCTCAGAAATGGAGATGATAAAGATGATTGGACAGCAAAAGGATACCATCAACCTGCTGGGTCCTGCACACAGGACGGTCCTTCGTACACTCTCACGGAATATGCCTCCAAAGACAACATACAGGAAGTACCTGCAGGCCCAGAGGCCTCTTGACCTGGAATACTGTTACAATATCAGCCACAATGCAGCAGAGCAACTCTCCTCCAAGGACCTGGTATCCTGTACCTACCAGGTAGCCTGAGGCATGGAGTACCTTGCCTCTAAGAAGTACATACACCAAGACCTGGCCACCAGGGAAGTGCTGGTGACAAAGGACCACATGATGAAGATCTCAGACTTCAGCCTTGCCAGAGATATCACCACATCAGTTACTATAAAAAGACAACCAACAGTGGACTGCCTGTGAATTGGATGATCCCTAAGGCCATGTTTGGCCAGATCTACATCCACGAGAGTGATTTCTGGTCTTTTGGGGTGATCCTGTGCAAAATCTTCACTCTGGAAGCCTCCCATAACCTGGAGTGCCTGTGGAGGTGGTTTTCAAGCTGCTGAAGGAGTCATTTGATGGATAAGCCAATAAGTGCACCAGAGAGTTTTACACAATAATGAGGGGTGGCTGGCATGTGGTACCTTCAAGCTGCTGGTAGAAGACCTGGATCATACTGTGGCCTTGACTTCCAACCAGGAGTACCGGACCTGTCCTTGGCTCTGGAAAAATACTGTCTATGCTTTCCCAACACCCAAAGCTCCACCTGCTCCTCAGAGAAGAATTCCACCTTCTCTCATGTGCCGTTGCCCAGGGAGGCCTATCTGCCCTGACACCCAGCCCAGCTTGCCAATGGTGGACTCAAATGACTAGTATCCCTATTACTCCTGTCCAGATTCCGTCATAAGCTGTAACTCTTACCCCCCACCCTCGCTGCAAGACTCACTGCCTTCTCCTTTGTTCCTTTCCTACTGGCAGGAGCCAGCTGCCTACCTGAGGCCTTCACCCCTTGAAGTTCATCTCTCTTCCCCTTCCACTTCCTCCCCCTTACAACCTTCTCATGAAAGAAAGGCACAGAGAGGCAGGTACTTGCTCGTGGCTACTTCCTTCCCTCCCATATGTTGGACCAAGACCCCTCCCTGGCATCTGGTACTGCCTGGATGTCGAGGGAGTGGGAGATGAGGCATGCCAGTGAAAGCTGTCGGAGCTTTCCTGTTTTGGTTTTGTCTGCTTAGCATAACATGTAAGACTGAGTTCTGGTGGCAGGGACCTAGTCCTTGGGGCTATAGCACTAGCGAGGGGAGGTCAACTACTCTGGGCCTTGGCTAAGAGCTGCCCCTGCTCCAGAGATATGGTGCCAAGGGCTTATTAATTATGATACTAATTTGCTTTGCTGACCAAATGCCTGGTATCAACAGATGGGAAGGCAAAGACTGGAAGCAGTGTTGTGACCATGGGGTCCAGCCCCAAACTATGAAGAAAACACAAAGTTATAAATCTGAGTAAGTATATATTTACACACCTCTTTAAATAGGTTGTTATCAAAGATTTAATCAATGGGTAATATGCTCCTCATGGCTGGGAAGAATCAGTTGCCCTATATTAAAAACAAAGAAAAGAGTTGTCTGGGTTGCTTCCTCCATAAGTGTCCCTTCTTTTCAGGTCATGATCCCAGGGTCCTGGGATGGAACCCCACATCAGGCTCTCTGCTCAGTGGGAAACCTGCTTCTCCTTTTCTCTCTCCTGCTTATAGTTCCTCTTCCTGTCTCTCTGACTGTCTAATAAATAAAATATTAAAAAAAGAAACAAACAAAATGTTTTTAAAAGGTCTTTTTTATTTAAAATTTCTAGGAGTGCTTGGATGACTCAGTTGTTTAAGCAGATGTTTGCCTTTGGCTGAGGTCATGATTTCTGTGTACAGGGATCCTGCCCTGCATGGGACTACTTGCACCCCAAGGAGCTTGCTTCTTCCTCTCCCTTTGCACGTAATTAACCCCGCTTGTGCGCTTCCTCTCTCTCTCTGTCTCTCGCTGTCAATAAACAAAATAAAACCCTTACTAAATAAATAAATAAATAAAGTTCTAAATCTACTTTCAGTTTAGGTCCCTTAACAAAAATTGCTACTGATTCATTAAAAAAAAAAAAAAAGGAAAGATAATTTAGAAAGATGCTTCCAGAGCTAAAAAGCTGGTTTTTTTTTCCCCCAGGATTAAATATAGAAGTGCTTTATAAAGTAAAAGAAAACATATGCTATATTAACACTAATCACACTATAACTTTGGTGGTTATATCAAGATAATGAAAAGTGATTTTAAAGCAAATTTAATTATCAGACATAAAGATCAAGGCAAAATTACAGAAGAGTAAAAGGATGAATTCATCAGGGAGTATAATAATTCTTGACTTTTAATACTTAATAACAGATTTGGGGATATATAGGGAAAAACTAAGAACAAAAATCATAACTTCTACCTTAGAAGAGAAATGGAAAAAAGTTTCAACACCTTTATTTTGAGATTATATAGACAAATGGTCATCAAATTGGTAAGATATGTAAGACTTGAACAAAATTATCAACTAACTAGATATGCTTGATATTACAGATCACTCCCAACAACCGCAGACTACATATATCTTAAGCCATGATTTTCTTTGCAAAGGTCAACATTGATAATGTTGTAGTCATACCTCCGTGTACTAAGAAAGAAGTAGCATATTTCGTGAAAGACACAGCTATCAAAGCTCCATTGAGAAACCGTAAAGATGGAGAAGGGATTTGCAAATTATATATCTGATAATGGACATCAACTCTGATGATTAAAAAATGAATAAAAATGAAAAACCTTTAAAACCAAACAGAGTATCCAATTTTACATGTGAAGAAAATTATTGAAGAGGATATGGATGGCTTATAAGCACATGACAAATTTCTTAACATTTAGACATTAAAGAAATACAAATTAAAATCATAATGAGACATGCTTACATGTCTAATAAAATGGCTAAAATTATAAAGGCTAATTGTACTTCGTCTGAGCTAGATTGAGAAGCAACAAATAATCTAAACTGTTGTTGGCATATATCATGATACCAACACTTTGGAAAATAGTTTCAAAATTTTTTTAAATGCAAAATACGTTGCAGTTACACCAATAGCCATTTTACTTCTACGCATTTAACCAAGAGAAACAAATCCTATGATCATACAAGCACTTGTATATGAATTTCATAGCAGCTTTATTTTTAAGAATTGAAAACAGTGGAAATGTTCATCAATGTCCATCAATAGAGCAAAGACAAATTATGATCTATTCATTAAAGAGATTACTATTCAACATCAAAATGAACTATTTACAATTGGAGATTCTCAAAGTAATGATGCTGAGAAAAGAAAAGCCAGGCAATGAATAGAATATACTGTGTGATTCCATGCCTATAAAAAAAAACTAGAAAATACAAATTTATATAAAGTCACAGTCATCAAATATATTGGTGTGATTTTAGTGCCTTCTTCTGTGCTCCCATAGCTTCCTAACCTTGGATCTCCAAGCATTTGTTACACCATGTGAAAATATGAACTCTTTTTCTTTATTCTGTCTTTCTAGAATAAGAATCCTTGAAATTTTATGGACATTTGAACTCTCAGTTATTAGTAGAAATCCTATCACACAGTAAGTTTTCAAATATAAAGCCACAGTTTTACAATGACTTCTAAGCTTTTACATGATCTAGCCACTCATTTAACCTCTGTGACCTCTTTCCCTGCTACTCTTCAGTCCCTCACAGTGGCCTCCTTGCTATTCCTCAGATATGCCAGGCATGATCCAACCTAATGGCCTTCAAGATAGCCAATTCCTTTGTCTGGAGTGACCTTATTGCTGATAGTTCTGGGCAAATTCATCACCTTTCCATACGTTTGTTCAATTGTCAGCTTCATTGTAACTAACCTGATCTTCCTATTAAAATTCTTACCTCCCCATCCCCTGCCTAGCAACCTTGATTTTTCTCACCCTGATCTAATTTTTCTTTTTCCCCATTGCACT
This sequence comes from Mustela nivalis, assembly GCF_964662115.1. Lineage (NCBI taxonomy): Eukaryota > Metazoa > Chordata > Mammalia > Carnivora > Mustelidae > Mustela > Mustela nivalis. The sequence continues at coordinate 48,786 of NW_028134858.1, read as the reverse complement.
CATCATTTTTGAATGCACTATGCAATTTTTATTCAGGTTTATAGCTTTTAATTGTCTCACCCATTAAAATAAACGTTCTACAAAGCCAAGTATTTCATTTACCAGTGTAGTCTGAAGTAATATCTGCCATATAATAGACAGTAGACAATTGGTAAATTTCAGAATAAATTAATGTTGAGAATATACTGAATTTCATAAGTCATTTCAATATTTTTTTCAAAAAATAAACTATGTAAAACATACCTTAAATTTACTTTCAAAATATTTTATAGCATATAATGAACAAAATAAGACAAAATAAGACAAAAAAAACCAAAATAAGCAAAAGCCTTAAAGAAACAATTATATGAATAACCATTTCAAACCTACTTAAAAATTGCATAATACCACACTCCTAGATCCTCTCTGAATGCTCTAAAATAACCCTTCAAAAGAAATACATTTTTTAAAATTACAGATTTTTTGGCAAATAATTTAATAAAATAAAAGTTTCATTCATCTATGTAGATCATAATAAATGTTTTAATAGGCATGAAATTATAACTCTGAAGTGTGCTAAAATGAAACCACCTGCTAAGGGTGAGAGAACAAAAATAAACATCATTTTTCCAAATAAGAGGAATTTATTACCTTTGAATCAAAGCATGTGGATTTGTTCAATGTGGCAATAAAGTAATATGGAATCACAATCCATAGAAAGTTATATTTTAGATTTCTAAAAGACTTCAAAGTGAAGAGTATACATTTTTTAAATGCTACATAATGCTACATAATGAGAAGATGACAGGTTGTGACAAATAGCATTTTAAAAGCTCTACTCATAAAGAACGGAAGGTGTCATTTTCCTATAATTTTATATATGTGATTAATTTACTATATTTGGATACAACACATTACCAAACAGATATTCATCAAAGACTAAATCATTTTTAATGGAACATAATAATTTGAACCTACATCTATTAATCATTTTTTTGATCTAACATTTATAGTCTCGCTAAACAATTGATCAGATATTGACAAATTTAAAAAATATATAGGATAAAAAGTCGTGTTTGGAAAAGTAGATTTTCTTTGAAATTTGCATTTAAATGAAAATATTTGCTGATATTTTTAAGACTTTAAATGTAATTTTATATATATCTGACCTATCAGATGGTATAAAAGTTTTGGAGAAAATATGACATATTTTTTTGATCTTGGTTGAAGGTATTAATAAAGAGCAACTGCTTGTATTATTTGTATTGTGATATCTTAGTTAATAAACATGAATAACTGGTATAAAATATGTTTTTTTAAAATTTTATTTATTTACTTGACAGAGATCACAGGAAGGCAGAGGTTCAGGCACAGAGAGAGGAATGGAAGCAGGCTCCCTGCTGAGCAGAGAGCCCGCAGTTGGACTCAATTCCAGGAACCAGGAATTATAACAAAAAATGATGATAAATTCCTTAAAAGACTCAAAGTTGCTCTTGACTGGTATGTTTCAAGCTCTATTCCTTTTTTGAGGACAGTTTTTAACAGGCCTGTCACTTTAGAAATCAGCTGGATGTTTAGAGGCTATCAGAACTGTGCAAAAACCTTGAAGGGGTAAAGATTGAAAATCCTTTAGAGAGATTAGCTCCTTAAGACATTATTCATCCACACATGTTCCTCCAAACAATTAAGACTGATGGATGAGGGGCACCTGAGGGGCTCTCTCATCACGTGGGTGGTGGGTTAAGCCTCTGCCTTCATCTCAAGTCATGGTCTCTGGGTCCTGGGATCCAGCCCCACATCGGGCTCTGCTCAAAAGGAAGCCTGCTTCCCTCCCTGCTTGCCTGCCTCTCTGCTTACTTGTAATCTCTCTCTCTCTCTCTCTCTCGCTGTGTCCAATAAATAAGTAAAATCTTAAAAAAAAGGCTGATGGATGCTAAATTATGAAAACTGCTCCCTCCAAATGAGGCTTCTTCATAAAGATTTAAAAATTTAAAATTGTAAGAATTTAAAATTGAAACTTAATCGTAGAATTTATCTTATACAATAAACCAAGTGATGGCAGTTATTATTAGTTCTGAAGTATTTGTGATTCTGAATTCTTGGCCTCATTAGTAAATTTATTTTTAATAAATTATTTAATATATAATAATATATATAATATATAACATATATAATATACATAATAAATTCATTCATTCATTTATTATTTATTTATTTATTATTATTATTTATTTATTTATTAACTCAAACACAAGAAAATGAATGACCTGATTGAAAAATTGGCAAGGACTGGAACAGACACCTCACTTTAGAAGATATTGAGATGGCAATAATGATATGAAAAGATGCTGTGATGATCCACAGCATGTCTAATTAAGGAATTGGAAATTCAAAGAACATGAGGGGTGCCTGGACGGCTCAGTGGGTTAAGCCGCTGCCTTTGGATCAGGTCATGATCTCCGGGTCCTGGGATCGAGTTCCACGTTGGGCTCTCTGCTCAGGAGGAGCCTGCTTCCCTTTCTCTCTCTCTCTGACTGCCTCTCTGTCTTCTTGTGATCTCTCTCTGTCAAATAAATAAATAAAATCTTTTTAAAAAATAAATAAATAAATAAGACAATGATCTATCACTACACATCTATTAGAATGGCTAAAATCCAAAATACTGACAACATAAAATGCTTTTGACAATGAGGAACAAGAGAAACTCTCATTCATTCTGATGAGAACACCAAAATGGTGCTACCTCTTTGGAAGACAGCTGGGCAGTTTCTTACAAAAGTAAACATATTCTTACCATATGATCCAGCAATCATGCTCCTTGGCACTCACCCAAAAGAGCGACAACTTTGTGTACACAGAATCCTGCATATAAACCTGTGTTTGTAACAGCTGTACCCATAAGTGCCAAGAGTTGGAAGTAACCAAGATGTCCTTCAGGAGGAGAATGGATAGATAAACTGTGGTCCATTGAAACAATGGGATATGATTCAGCGATAAAGAGAAATGGTTATCAAGCAATGAAAAGGCAAGAAACAAACTTAAAATCTGTCATAATAAGTGAAAGAAGTCAATTTGAAAAAGCTTCATGTTGCAAGGTTCCAACTATATGACCTTCTAGAAAAGGCAGAACTATGCAAATGGCATAAAGGTCAGCGGTTTGTAGCAGTTAGGAGAGGAGGAGGATAAACAGTCAGAGCACAGAGGATTTTTAGGCCAGTGAAAATGTTCTGTATGATATGTATGATATTTTAGATATATATCACTACACATTTGTCAAAATGCAAAAGATACTATACCAAGAGTGAACTCTATGAGAAAAGGTTTTTTTAAGATTTTATTTATTTATTTGACAGGCATCAAAGCAGGCAGAGAGGCAGGCGGGGAAAGCAGGGGTTGGGGGAAAGCAGGCTCCCTGCCAAGCAGAGAGTCTGGTCTGGGGCTCGATCCCAGGACCGTGAGATTATGACCTGAGCCGAAGGCAGCAGCCTTAACCCACTGAGCCACCCTGGTGCCCCACCAAGAGTGAACTCTAATGTAAACTGTGGACTTTGGTGTGATAATGATGTGTCAGTGTAGGGTCAGTGAGCATGAAAAATTATTACCGTGGTACAGGATGTTGATAATGGGGAAGGCTGTGTGTATGTGGGGAAAGGGAATTTTACTTTGATCCCCAAACTACTCTAAAAAATGCAGTCTGTTAAAAAAAAAACTTTATAATGCAATATAATACAAAACAAGAATGCATATCAAGAGAGAAATAATGTTTAAAGGGAACAAAGAACTTCGGTAATGTGTACCTAGGGATTTTGATTGCACATTTGTAGGAAGTTCACATTGTCATTAGCAATTGTTTATCTGTGAAGTAGAAGTAACATAAAGAGTGATGAAAACTCAAAAATGCAACATTAAAAAAATGCCATCTATGGGCTCTTAAAAAATGGAACAAAATTTGCTTGGCTTTTTAAGCGTTGTGGGGAATGAAGGGACAGAATTTAAATTCAGCTTCATAAAAGATTGGATAATATGTTTCTACAAAGAAGGCTCCTCTGAGTAACATAGAAATGAACATGGTAGCAGAAAGTGGAAAAAAGCTTACATCTCTTGTGAGCTCACGTTCTCTGAAACCCTGTCACTTAGTGGAGACAGTAACTGTTCGATGAATAGCAAATGGTAGTCTTTCAGATTCCCGGGATTTTCACTAAGAATCGTGAAGGATTTTTTTAAAAATATGTAAAGAATGTCTACAGTGCAAGTACCTGCAAATAACAGACATTTTGGAGAGAATATTTTAATCAAAGGTCAAAATGACAAAGTTCCACGATCAGAGTAAACATATGGGATTAAAAAATAAAAGATAAAAAAAAAATTTTTTAAAGGACTTTTTTTTAAAGGCCTTTAAACAAAAGTCCTTTTTAAGAGACAGTTGGCTGTTTAAACCAAAAGTACAACTCACTGAGAGAATCACCGAATTATTTATTGGGGTAGAAAGGACCTGGAATGTAGAAAGGCCCATTCTGCAGAGGAAAAAATAGAATCACTAACAGGCCTCATGCCTTGCACAGCCTGTGGCTAGAATCCCTGCCTCATGAGACCCTGTGCTAGAACGCCGCTAGAACCATATAGAACTATGTTAGTCTTTCTTGGAAGCCAACAAGTGTTTGCCCAGTTAAGAGCACAGTAACAATAAGTCACGTTATGTTATAATGATTATCAATATCTTTAAAAGACTTGTCAAGTTCCTTTTTGAGTAACCCTCACCCCAAACTTAGAGAAAATTATCTGAGGTTCACCACTTTGAAATTCCTCATTGTTGTTCCACATTTACAATAGCCAAAAAAAAAAAAAAAAAAAAAAAAAGCTTTTTATTAACAAAGTGTTCAGAAGGGGGCGCCACTGAAAACAAAGAGAGTTTTCGCTGTCAGGACAATTTTGTTGCAGAAACAGCTGAAAGCACTCAGGTCAGACAGAGCCAAGGGATGGAGGGATTTTTAAATTTACAAAAACCTAACCAAATCAAAATAAAACAAATATCAAAACCAATGGCCAAGATTTCAAGTTTGCTACTAAAGGTATGATATTCTCCTAAGACATGCGAGTGACTTGATCAATATATTTATATATTTATATTTGAAGAAGAAGGAACTATTTGATGCAGCAAATCCACGTTGATTAAAAATTACGAGATATGGGGGCTCCAGGGTTGCTCAGTGGTTTAGGCCTCTGCCTTCGGCTCAGGTCATGATTTCAGGGTCCTGGGATGGAGCCCCACATCGGACTCTCTGCTCAGCGGGGAGCCTGCTTCCCCCCACTATCTCTGCCTGCCTCTCTACCTACTTGTGATCTGTCAAATGGGTAAATAAGATCTTTAAAAAAAGAATTACTAGGTGTGAAATACATCGAGGGTATGGGAAGGAAAATGATTTCACCTGATCAAACGAGGAAGTGCTTGAAGCCTGAATTAAAGTGCTATAAAAAGAGTCAAAATCTGGGAAATATATGGGTAAAAAGTCCCTAGAAAAACAGCAATAATAACTGGCTGCTCTTTATTGAACCAGATCCTGCATTGGCAATGAAGAGCTGGTTTTAGCCAGAGGATGATCTCCGTTTGTCTTCATCATCTGGCATTTCCTGCAAGCCAGGCATGGGGCTCTGCACTAGAGCTGCAATGCTGGGGGGCCCTCACTGTCCCTTTTCTCTTCTCAGGGGGCCAACGGGCATGTCCATGGTACAGTGTGTCAGGCTTTACCACAGGGAGATAAAAGACTGCCAAGGGTAGGTTGAAGCTGGGAAAAGCCACTTAGGAGCAGATTTTCAGGGGAGATGATAGACAAGGGCAAAGCGAAAAATGAGGATGAGTGTGTCAAGTTTCAAAGTGCCAGGAGGCAGCACAGTGCATTCGGGAAACTACAGCAAGTTCATTGACAACCGACAGCTGATCTGGCAGCATCACCTGGGGATGGAGGCTGAGTCCCGGGGTTAACACTGGGGATGAGATGGTTTGTACACTATTCCAAGGAGGTGAGGTACTACACCGTGGGGGCACAGGGAGCTACCGGAGGATTTCAAATATCAGAATCGTAATCATAATAGAGTATTTAATAGCATCCTAGCTTTCATCAAGGGTAAGATGCACTATAGTTTATGTTCAACTAAGAAAGAGAAATGCTGTCAGTTAAACTAGGATATGTCCTCAAGTGTAAGGTGCGTGCCACCTTAAGAGATATTAAAATGGTGGGGGGGAGGACAAATCTTAGAACAAGTAAACTGTGGTACTAGAATAATTAAGAAAAGTCGAACACTTGGATCAACATAATAAGTGATTATTGCTTACCATGTGCCCCAAACTACTTAAGTCTTAGAACAAGACAAGTTTTCATCTTGATGCCCCGCAGCTGTTAGACCCAAGGTACAGAGGGCAGTAGCCAATGACCAACAGGCCCCAAGTGCCATGTGCAGACTCTAAGAGCAACTGCCTTTGAGAGAGGAAACGGTTTAGAGTGGGCTTTCTGAGGTAGAGAATTACTAGCTGGGAAAGTAGGAAAATTGACACAGAATCAGAATTGATGACCCTACATGACAGAGTTGGTGAAACTTCCCTTCTCAGAGAACTTGATGCTTCTCAGAAATGTATTTTTCATTTTGGGCAGAACATTCAGGATAAATATGATCTGTTCGAGATCCTGGTTCTCTCATCAGGACTGTTTCTTAGGCTTCACTGGCACAAGAAAAGGGTTTTGATAGTGCAGGGTAAATCCTGACAAAAGCAAAGCACGGTATCTATGAAAAACTAACCAGTCAGAGGAGAACAACAGATACAAGGCCAGGCCGACCTGACCCTGCAGGATAGGTAAGGTTGGTCCAGCAACAGGGGTAGAGGGGAAGTGCCCATCTCCTGCTAGAAGAGCTAGAGAAGACCCCTTCTGGAGAGACCACCAGGAGAGGAGAGCAGTAGGTGCTGATGATAAAGAATATTTTAATCAGCAGAGAAGGTCAAAATGACAAAGTTCCAGGATCAGAGTAAACATATGGGATTAAAAAATAAAAATTAAAAAACAAGATTTTTTTGAAAGGACTTTTTTTTTTAAAGGACTTTAAACAAAAGTCCTTTTTAAGAGACAGTTGGCTGTTTAAACCAAAAGTACAACTTACTGAGAGAATCGCCACATTGTTTATTGGGGTAGAAAGTTCCTGGAACGTAGAAAGACACATTCTGCAGAGGAAAAAGTAGAATCACTAACAGGCCTCATGCCTTGCACAGCCAATGGCTAGAATTCCTGCCTCATGAGACCATTTTAAAAGGTCTACTCATAATGGAACGGAAGGTGTCATTTCCCTATAATTTTATATATGTCATTAATTTGCTGCAAAGCCCAGTAGCACTGGGAGCAGAAACTGGGACCAAAGAGTGAGCACCCTGTTTGACAAGAGGGACCAGCCACCTCTTCTTCAGATGCAGGGGGAGCCCTGGCCTGCTGACTCCTCCCTTCTTCCCTTCCCCTTTCCTCCCTCCATCCATCTTCCCTTCCCTTCTTTCCTTCCCTGGTGGTGACCTTTCCTGATGCCCACTTCATCCCTTATCTTTTCTTACATGCCTGTCTTCTAGAGTTTCTTCTCTCCTCCCAATTACATCCCTTCCTCTGAATCCCCTCTTTGGCCCTTTGTCCCCGCTCTCTGCTCCTCCTCCCCTTCCCTGGCCCCTGTTCAGCTCCATCCAGACTGCAGGCAGAGTTGGCCTAACAGGCTCACTCACTATCTCAGCCACCCTCCAGAGAAGTCACTCTTTCGTGGCCACCTTCCTGACCCCCTGGTCCTTTCTCCACTTATTCAGCTATTGCTCTGAAGTCTGAGGAGGACAGAGCGGGGCTGCTGCAGAATCAGGCCAGAGGAGAAACCAAACCATGTGTCCACACTGTCCCCCAGTACTGATGCTCTGAGAGCTTTCAGAGTCCTCAACAGGTTTAGGATTTAGGGGCTTCTTCAGAACCGGGAGTGAAAACAGCCATAGGTCAAAATAAATGCTATGGCCCCACACAAAAATAATAATCACAAATGAAAACTAAATTAACTCTGAAGTCCCAAAGTCAAAGAATTGCCTTGAAACTGTCACTAGAAAGCACCCAAGGCCTCACTCTCTGGGTTCTGGGTGCCCTGGGAATGGCAGGAGGCTCTGACCCCCTTCCCTCTTCATCCACTCCCAAAGAACGTCCTCTGAGGTGTTCTTCAAACTTCCTCTGAGAAACTGTCTCTCGGAACTGTAGGCCCTCGGCTGCTGCGACGAATGAGGGTGATGTCAGGACCTGATGGGCAGCTTTACCAGGAGACTGTGGCTTCTGGATGCAGTCCTCAGGTCCCATGGTCTGGGTGAGATCTAGGTCTTTGAGAGGAGGAGGACAAATGAGATTTCAGATTTTGAGTTGATTCTGGGATGATTAGTGCTTTGGAGGGCATTGGGTGAAGGTATTTTGCACATGGGAAGGACATGAATTTGGGGAGCCAGAGAGTAGACTGTTAAGAGCTGACCTGCATTACCCCCAGAAACTTTGCTGCTGTCCTTATCTCTGGTACCACAGAACGTGACCTTATTTGGAACTAGAGTCCTTACAGATGCAATCACATTACAGTGAGGTGGTTAGAGTGGGCCCTAATCTCCTGTAACTGACCTCCTTATGTAAAGGGAAAATCTGGACAGAGAGATGCCCCTACTGTCAGTGGTGGGCAGTGCATGAACTTCTAGAACCCTGACAGTAGTGGAAAACAGACTCACGCTGGCACTAGGTAAATGGGAGCTCTAGTGGAATTTCAGATGAAGATGCTGTGGACCTCGGCTTCCCAGGTCATAGTGACATTAGGATTTCAAATTCAAGTCAGAGATGAAAGAATCATCTGGAATCGGTCCTCAGGTACAGGCAGTATTCTGAACTGAGGCTAGAACCAGAGACCATTCTAATGAAAGGCCTCCACAGGTGGGCTCTCACAGGTGGGCTCCGACACAGTTTCCTGTATATTCATTGATGAAATCGCTCTGCAGGTGAACATGCAGAACAAAACCATTTAATAAAAGTGACAATGAGGAGAGGAAAGGGAGGCCAGAAGGCATGTGAATGTGGAGAGAGGAAGGGGGGCGGACGACTGAGAATCCCTCCCTGTGCTCCTTGCTGCCAGGGAGGTCTGAGGGACTAGTTTCCACCTGGGATCCCAAGTCCAGAACAAAAGTGGCGGGGCCAAAGCTCGGGCTGAGGGAAGGGGGTCCTTGGCACCCGCATGTGGGGGTGCCAAACGATGGGGGCTATTGCGCTCGCTGCGGGGGGGGGCACCTCGCCTGGCTCCGTCCCCGCCCGACCCCGTGGGGACCCAGGTGCGGCGCGTCGTCCCGGGTGGTCCCGCAGCCCCGGGGGTCGCGGTTGGCTGGGTCCCGACACCCCCGCGAGCTCGCGGCCCGCGCTTTCTGCTCCAGGTGAGGGCGCAGCGCGGTGTCACTTTACCTGCTAGCAGAGGGTCGTCCGGGGAAGCCTTGGGGAGGGGCGGGGCAGTGGGCCGAGGGTGCGGGATGGCGCGGCCTCAGGGGCTGGGCTGGAGCGCGGGAGGGCGGGGCTCCTGCAGTGCGGACTGGGCCTCAGCAGAGCACCGGGGCGCTGCGCGCCCCTCCTCCGCCAGCCCCTCCACCTCCTCTCAGACTCTCCACCGCTTCCTCCGCGAGCTCACTTCCCGCTTCGGTAATTAGCAAAGCCCCTTCTCCGGGCCGCCCCCGCCCTCACCCCCATCCCCCTCCGTCCTGAGGTGCGGGCCGGGGCAATGGCGCCGGCGAAGCCCCAGGGGCCTGCGAGTCTGGCCAGCGCCAGCGCTGGGCGGCCTCCTAGCCTGGCTCCCCAAGCGGGTGTCCACCTGCTGCCTGGCTGCAAAAAGATCATCTGCCCTAAACCCCGGCTGCACTCTAGGGTCACTTCGCTGACTTCCTCATTTTGCCCAAAGCCGGGAACCAGCTTCCCCAGCATAGGCCTGGGCTGAGATGCCTGCCCGGGATCTGTTTGAGCAGTCTCCTAGTCTCCAGGCAAGGTCTGCCATTGCATGATGGCACGCGTGAATCACTTCCACCTGGATGTTTGGGTTTTTTGTTTGTTTTTTGGTTATTGGTTATTACATGACCTCCATGGTAGGTGCTCCACAAAGGGAGTGAAAAGAGGACGCCTGATACATATGCATATGGCCATTCTAGAAAAAGAGCTTGGGGTTCTCTGGGAAGCGCGGCATTGGTCCTTGCACTATGTTTTAATAGAAATGGGATTATGCACCAACTTACTTAAATGAGCATAGTTTGAAATCGTTTACTGAGAATAAATATTTAAAACAGTTATATTTTAGTTATATTTAGTTATATTTTAACTAAATCATCAATCATAAATCTATTGCACGAAGGTTACAGGCAATTTAAATGCAATAGCACTCTCTTCAGGTTTTTAAATAATCCGTGTCTGTCTTGGCACATGAGATTGCAAAGATAGGAAATGGTTTGTAAAAGATCATATAATAGCTTTTACTATACGGTATCAGCAATTTATCCTAAAGGAGCGGCCACCAGCTAAAAACTCAGCTTTGAAAAATGCAGAAAAGCAGCAAACGTTTACATACCCTCTTGGTGACCAGAGGCATACATTGTGCACCTCATCATCTCTTCGTGGTTCTGAGGCCCTTGGCGCTCAGTAGTTTAGTGTCTTATTCTCTGGAATAGGCCATTGAAGAAATACCAGGCCCCGAGAAGAAGGTCCTGCTGGGTGTCTGAAGAAAGTACAACCTTTTAGATGAAGCTTTCTGGGAAATTTGTTAGTGGTTTGGTCTGCTTCTGATAGGAAGGGAAATTTTAGTTTTAAAGATTTTATTTATTTATTTGATAGAGATCACAAGTAGGAAGAGAGGCAGGCAGAGAGAGAGGAAGAAACAGGCTTCCTGCTGAGGAGTGAGCCTGATGTGGTGCTCGATCCCAGGACCCTGGAATCATGACCTGAGCCAAAGGCAGAGGCTTTAGCTCACTCTGCCACCCAGGTGCCCAAGAAAAATTTTTTTAAAGATTTTATTTATTTATTTGACAGACAGAGATCACAAGTAGGCAGAGAGAGAAGTGGAAGCAGGCTCCCTGCTGAGCAGAGAGCCAGACATGGGACTCAATCCCAGGACCCTAGGATCATGACCTGAGCCGAACACAAAAGCCCAGTGAGCCAAACTCACTGAGCCACTCGGGTGCCCCAGGAAGGGAAATTTTTTAAGAGTATTTTCTCTTTGAATCCATTTTGAGGTTTGGTTTGTGGTTCTTTCTGACTTCTCATGAAGATGGAATCTCCTCTGAGGTTGGTTGTCAGGAACCGCATATCAAATCGACCTATCTTGTTAGCAATAAATAAATAAATAAATAAATAAAAGCTCAAGTGTTGGTATAAAGCTATTATGCTTTTCAAAATCCCGAACTATAATTCATGTATCATGGTCATTCTTTATCAGATCAAACAGGAGAGAGTGGCAGAAACGCTCTTTCAGGTTAATTTTTTTACAAGGAAGATTGACTTATGAACCTACTTTGTTATTCCCTTCCATTCAATTTCCCTGTACCTCCTTTTCTATGAATTGTAATGGTAAACCATCATTATTTTTATTGTTGGCACGTGAGAATTAGAGATCAATGCCCAAATGATAGCAGAAGGCAGGTTTATTAAAGCAACAGCACACTATCTAAGGGAGAGCAGGTGGTATTCCATGAGGTGGAGCTGGCCCTTACTTTGTTTTGGGATTGGATATTTCTTGGTCTTTTTGAAGTGGGAGGACCTTCAACATGCAGTGGATTGATCTCTAATGGAGGCTGCTTCCAATCATTTGGGGGACTCCTACCGCATGTTGGGAAAAGGAGTTGTTGTCATTTTTATTTTGTTTCAGGGTTCCAAAATTCTCTGTTTATGCACCACACCCAATGCTCCATGCAAAATGTGCCCTCCATAACTCCCATTAACAGGCTTACCCAACCCTCTGCCTCCTCCCCTCAAAACTCAGTTTGTTTCTCAGAGTCTCTCATGGTTTGTCTCCCCCTCCAATTTCCCCCCACTCACTTCTCCTCTTGATCACCCAGTGTCTTCTGTGTTATTCTTTATGCTCCACAATTAAGTGAAACCATATGAAAATTGACAATCTCTGCTTGAATTATTCCACTCAGGATTATCTCCTCCAGTCCCGTCCATGTTGTTACAAAAGTTGGGTATCCTTCCTTTCAGAAGGAAGCATAATACTCCATTGTAAAAATGGATCATATCTTCTTTATTCGTTCATCCATTGAAGGTCATCTTGGTTCTTTCCAAAGTTTAATGACTGTGGCCATTGGTGCTATAGGTACAGATGTCCCTTCTTTTCACTGCATCTGTATCTTAGTGGTAAATACTCAGTAGTGCAATTGCAGCATCATAGGGTAGCTCTAATTTTAATTTCTTAAGGAGTCTCCACACTGTATCCCAAAATAGCTGCACCAATTGGCATTCTCACCCATAGTGTAAGAGTGTTCCCCATTCTCCACATCCTCTCCAACACTTGTTGTTTATTGCCTTGTTAATTTTGGCCATTCTAACTGTGTAAGGTGGTATCCCATGTGCTTTTGATTTGAATCTCCCTGATGGCTAATGATGATGACCATTTTCTCATGCATCTGTTTGCCATTTGTATGTCTTCTTTGGAGAAGTGTCTGTTCATGTCTTCTGCCCATTTTTTGACATGATTATCTGTTTTTTGTGTGTTGAGTTTGAGGAGTTCTTTATAGATCTTGGATATCAGCCCTTTATCTGTAATGTCATTTGTGAAAATCTTCTCCCTTTCCGTGGGTTGTCTCTTCATTTTGTTGACTGTTTCCTTTACTGTGCAGAAACTTTTGATCTTGATGAAGTCCCAAAAGTTCATTTTTGCTTTTGTTTTCTTTGTCTTTGGAGACATGTCTTGAAAGAATTTGCTGTGGCCAGTGTCCAAGAGGTTACTGCCTATGTTCTCCTCTAGGATTTTGATAGACTCCTGCCTCACGTTGAGGTCGTTTGTCCATTTCGAATTTATTTTTATGTATGGTATAAGAGAATGGTTGAGTGTCATTCTTCCATACATAGCTGTCCAATTTTTCCAGCAACATTGATTGAAGAAGATGTCTTTTTTCCACTGTATAATTTTTTCTGCTTTGTCAAAGATTTTTTGACCATAGAGTTGATGGTCCATATCTGGGCACTCTACTCTAATCCACAGGTCTACATGACTTTTTAACCCACATAGCCATCCAGGTGCCCCTTTTAAGCTATTTTTAAAAAGTACAGTCATTCTTTTTTCTTAAGATTTTATTTATTTATTTACTTGACAGCAAGAGATCACAAGTAGACGGAGGGCAGGCAGAAAGAGAGAGAGTGAGAGAGAGAGAGAGAGAGTGAGAGAGAGAGAGAAGCAGACTCCCTGCTGAGCAGAGAGCCTGATACAGGATTTGATCCCAGGACCCTGAGATCATGACCTGAGCTGAAGGCAGTGGCTTAATCCACTGAGCCACCTAGGCGCCCCTAAACTATTTTTTTAATTCCTGTTCCAATAACACTTGGATTGCCATATAAAGTTAAGGACATCATCTTTTTTAGGTAAGTAATTGTACTTTTTATGTGCATAGTTATTTTGGTCCATGAATTCAGCTCCTCTTAGGATCCTCAAATCTCTGTAAAGTCTGGGTATGCTAGGATTTTCTAAGCAACAATAAAATACATTGAAACCTGGTAGCTTAATTATAATAATGTTTTCTTTCTCAATAATTCACAATAGCATTACATTCTGAGTAGCTTCCTTCTATTTTGCAGCTATAGTGTTTGGAAAAACTTGAATTGTGATATGACTAATATAATGTGAATTAGTCTGGGTTTTTCAGAGAATCAGGAAGAGAAAAAAAAAGGAAGATATTCTCCAGGGCCAACTCTAGAAGTGACTATTAAAACATCTGTCCAAATTCAATTGAACAAAACTCAGAAATGCCATCTCCAGTGAAATACAAAGAAGATTATATATAGATCTGGGCACACACATCTCATTTGACCCAATGATGTACATCAATGAAAGACTGAAGGCCAATCACCACTCCATGGGAGAATTTAAAAATAAATTTACTAATGAGGCCAAGAATTCAGAATCACAAATACTTCAGATCTAATAATAACTGCCTTCACTTGATGTTATTCTATAAGATAAATCCTACGATCAAGTTTCAATTTTAAATTCTTACAATTTTAAATTCTTAAATCCTTATGAAGAAGCATCATTTGGAGGGAGCAGTTTTCATAATTTAGCATCCATCAGCCTTTTTTTTAAGATTTTATTTATTTATTGGACATACAGAGAGAGAGAGATTACAAGTAAGCAGAGAGGCAGGCAAGCAGGGAGGGAAGCAGGCTTCCTTTTGAGCAGAGCCAGATGTGGGGCTGGATCCCAGGACCCAGAGACCATGACTTGAGATGAAGGCAGAGGCTTAACCCACCACCCACGTGATGAGAGAGCCTCTCAGGTGCCCCTCATCCATCAGCCTTAATTGTTTGGAGGAAAATGTGTGGATGAATAATGCCTTAGGGAGCTAATCTCTCTAAAGAATTTTACCCCTTCAAGGTTTTTGCACAGTTCTGATAGCCTCTAAACATCCAGCTGATTTCTACAGTGACCGGCCTGTTAAAAACTGTCCTCAAACCAGGAATAGAGCTTGAAACATACCAGTCAAGAGCAACTTGGGTCTTTTAAGGAATTTATCACCATTTCTTTGTTCTTGGTTCATATCCGAAATAGTTCTATATTACACTTGCATAATTTTTAAAGAGCTGACTTTGAAGGAGGCATTCAGTTCCAGCTAGTTCCATATTTTGGCAAGAACTATAATTCTATATATAAAAAAAAACATATTTTAGAGTGCCTGGGTGGCTCAGTGGGTTAAAATCCCTGCCTTCGGCTCAGGTTATGATTCCAGGTTCCTGGGATTGAGTCCCACAGTGGGCTCTCTTCTCAGCAGGGAGCCTGCTTCCATTCCTCTCTCTCTCTGCCTGCCTCTCTGCCTTCCTGTGATCTCTGTCAAGTAAATAAATAAAAATTTGTAAAAAACTTATTTTATACCAGTTATTCATGTTTATTAACTAAGATATCACAATACAAATAATACAAGCAGTTGCTCTTTATTAATACCTTCAACCAAGATCAAAAAAATATGTTTCCCCCAAAATTTTATATCATCTGATAGGTCAGATATATATAAAATTACATTTAAAGTTTTAAAAATATCAGCAAATATTTTCATTTATTTGCAAATTTCAAAGAAATCTACTTTTCCAAACACGACTTTTTATCCTATTTTTTTTTTAATTTTGTCGTCAACTGATAAAATGTTTAGCGAGACTATAAATGTTAGATCGAAAAAATGATTAATAGATGTAGGTTCAAAATATTATGTTCCATTAAAAATAATTTAGTCTTTGATGAACATCTGTTTGGTAACATGTTGTATCCAGATATTGTAAATTAATGACATATATAAAATTATAGGGAAATGACACTTTCAGTTCCACTATTTGTAGAGCTTTTAAAATGCTATTTGTCACAACCTGTCATCTTGTCATTATGTAGCATTATGTAGCATTTAAAAGATGTATACTCTTCACTTTGAAGTCTTTTAGAAATCTAAAATATGACATTCTATGTTTTGTGTTTCCATATTCCTTTATTGCCAGTTTGAACAAATCCACATGCTTTGATTCAAAGGTAATAAATTTCTCTTATTTGGAAAAATGATGTTTATTTTTGTTCTCTCACCCTTAGCAGGTGGTTTCATTTTAGCACACTTCAGAGTTATAATTTCATGCTTATTAAAAACATTTATTATGATCTACATAGATGAATAAAACTTTTATTTTATTAAATTATTTGCCAAAAAATATGTAATGTTTAAAAATGTATTTCCTTTGAAGGGTTACTTTAGAGCATTCAGAGAAGATCTAGGAGTGTGATATTATGCAATTTTTAAGTAGGTATGAAATCGTTATTTATATGATTCTTTCTTTAAGGCTTATGTATATTGTCCATTATATGCTATAAAATATTTTGAAAGTAAATTTAAGGTATGTTTCACATAGTTTATTTTTTGGAAAAAAATATTGAAATGACTTATGAAATTCAGTATACTCTCAACATTAATTTTTTCTGACATTTACCAATTGTCTATTGAACGTAAAATCACTAAAATCACACCAATATATTTGATGACTGTGACTATATATAAAATGGTATTTTCTAGATTTTTTTATAGTCATGGAATCACACAGTATATTCTATTCATTGCCTGGCTTTTCTTTTCTCAGCATCATTACTTTGAGAATCTCCAATTGTAAATAGTTCATTTTGATGTTGAATAGTAATCTCTTTAATGAATAGATCATAATTTGTCTTTGCTCTATTGATGGACATTGATGAACATTTCCACTGTTTTCAATTCTTAAAAATAAAGCTGCTATGAAATTCATATACAAGTGCTTGTATGAACATAGGATTTGTTTCTCTTGGTTAAATGCGTAGAAGTAAAATGGCTATTGGTGTAACTGCAACATATTTTGCATTTAAAAAAATATTTCAAACTATTTTCCAAAAAGGTGGTATCATGATATATGCCAACAACAGTTTAGATTTTTTGTTGCTTCTCAATCTAGCTCAGACGAAGTAAATTAGCCTTATAATTTTAGCCATTCTAATAGATATGTAAGCATGTCTCATTATGATTTTAATTTGTATTTCTTTAATGTCTAAATGTTGAGAAGTTTGTCATGTGCTTATAAGCCATCCATATGCTTTTGGTGACATGTCTCTTCAATAATTTTCTTCACATGTAAAATTGGATACTCTGTTTGGTTATTAGTAACGTATTTTATTTTTATTCATTTTTTAATAAACAGAGTAGATGTCCATTATCAGATATATAATTTGCAAATCCCTTCTCCATCTTTATGGTTCTCAATGGAGCTTTGATAGCTGTGTCTTTCAAGAAATATGCTAATTCTTTCCTGGTACACGGAGGTATGACTAGAACATTATCAATGTTGACCTTTACAAACAAAATCATGGCTTAAGATATATGTAGTCTTCGGTTGTTGGGAGTGTTCTGTAATATCAAGCATATCTAGTTAGTTGATAATTTTGTCCAAGTCTTACATATCTTACCAATTTGATGACCATTTGTCTATATAATCTCAAAATAAAGGTGTTGAAACATTTTTCCATTTCTCTTCTAAGGTAGAAGTTATGATTTTTGTTCTTAGTTTTTCCCTATATATCCCCAAATCTGTTATAGAGTATAAAAGTCAAGAATTATTATACTCCCTGATAAATTCATCATTTTACTCTTCTGTAATTTTGACTTGATCTTTATGTCTGATAATGAAATTTGCTTTAAAATCACTTTTCATTATCTTGATATAACCACCAAAGTTATAGTGTGATTAGTGTTAATATACCATAGTTTTTCTTTTACTTTATAAAGCAATTCTATATTTAATTCTGAAAAAAAAAACTAGCTTTTTTGCTCTGGAAGCATCTTTCTAAATTATTATTTTTTTTTAAATGAAGCAGTAGCAATTTTTGTTAAGGGACCTAAACTGAAAGTAGGTTTATTTCTTAATTTATTTAGTAAACGATTTTATTTTGTTTATTGACAGCAAGAGAGAGAGAGAGAGGAAGCACACAAATGGGAGGAATAACGTGCAAAGGGAGACGAAGAAGCAAGCTCCTTGGGGTGCAAGTAGTCCCATGCAGGCCTGGATCCCTGTACACTGGAATCATGACCTCAGTCAAAGGCAAACATCTGCTTAAACAACTGAGTCATCCAGGCACCCCTAGAAAATTAAAAAAAAAAAAAAGACATTTTAAAAACATTTTGTTTGTTTCTTTTTTTTTTTAATTTTATTTATTTGACAGACAGAGAGACAGGAAGAGGAACTATAAGAAGGGCAGAGGGAAAAGGAGAAGCAGGTTTCCTACTGAGCAGAGAGCCTGATGTGGGGCTCCATCCCAGGACCCTGGGATCATGACCTGAAAAGAAGGGACACTTATGGAGGAAGCCACCCAGACAACTCTTTTCTTTGTTTTTAATATATGGCAACTGATGCTTTACAGCCATGAGGAGCATATTACCCATTGATTATATCTTTGATAACAACTTATTTAAAGAGGTGTGTAAATATATACTTACTCAGATTTATAACTTTGTGTTTTCTTCATAGTTTGGGGCTGGAACCCATGGTCACAACACTGCTTCCAGTCTTTGCCTTCCCATCTGTAGATACCAGGCATTTGGTCAGCAAAGCAAATTAGTATCATAATTAATAAGCCCTTGGCACCATATCTCTGGAGCAGGGCTTGGTCTTAGCCAAGGCCCAGAGCAGTTGACCTCCCCTCGCTAGTGCTATAGCCCCAAGGACTAGGTCCCTGCCACCAGAACTCAGTCTTACATGTTATGCTAAGCAGACAAAACCAAAACAGGAAAGCTCCGACAGCTTTCACTGGCATGCCTCATCTCCCACTCCCTCGACGTCCAGGCAGTACCAGATGCCAGGGAGGGGTCTTGGTCCAACATATGGGCGGGAAGGAAGTAGCCACGAGCAAGTACCTGCCTCTCTGTGCCTTTCTTTCATGAGCAGGTTGTAAGGGGGAGGAAGAGGAAGGGGAAGAGAGGTGAACTTAAAGGGGTGAAGGCCTCAGGTAGGCAGCTGGCACCTGCCAGTAGGAAAGGGACAAAGGAGAAGCCAGTGAGACTTGCAGGGAGGGTGGGGGGTAAGGGTTACAGCTTATGATGGAATCTAGACAGGAGTAATAGGGATACTAGTAATTTGAGTCCACCATTGCAAGCTGGGTTGGGTGTCAGGGCAGATAGGCCTCCCTGGGCAACGGCACATGAGAGAAGGTGGAATTCTTCTCTGAGGAGCAGGTAGAGCTTTGGGTTTGGGAAAGCATGGACAGTATTGTTCCAGGGCCAAGGACAGGCCCCGGTACTCCTGGTTGGAGGTCAAGGCCACAGTATGATCCAGGTCTTCTACCAGCAGCTTGAAGGTACCACATGCCAGCCACCCCTCATTATTGTGTAAAAATCTCTGGTGCACTTATTGGCTTATCCATCAAATGACTCCTTCAGCAGCTTGAGAACCACCTCCACAGGCACTCCAGGATATGGGAGGCTTCCAGAGTGAAGATTTTGCACAGGATCACCCCAAAAGACCAGAAGTCACTCTCGTGGATGTAGATCTGGCCAAACATGGCCTTAGGGATCATCCAATTCACAGGCAGTCCACTGTTGGTTGTCTTTTTATAGTAACTGATGTGGTGATATCTCTGGGAAGGCTCAAGTCTGAGATCTTCATCATGTTGTCCTTTGTCACCAGCACTTCCCTGGTGGCCAGGTCTTGGTGTATGCACTTCTTAGAGGCAAGGTACTCCATGCCTCAGGCTACCTGATAGGCACAGGATACCAGGTCCTTGGAGGAGAGTTGCTCTGCTGCATTGTGGCTGATATTGTAACAGTACTCCAGGTCAGGAGGCCTCTGGGCCTGCAGGTACTCCTGTATGTTGTCTTTGGAGGCATATTCCATGAGAGTCTATGAAGGACCGTCCTGTGTGCAGGACCTAGCAGGTTGATGGTGTCCTTGTGCTGTCCAATCATCTTCATCATCTCCATTTCTGAGATTAGGTTTGACAGGTCTTTCTCTGTTGCATCTGACTTCAACATCTTCACAGACACTTTAGTCAAATGGTTGGATTTGTCTTTGTCCAGCCCAATGGCCTCCTCCAACACCACCTGCCCAAAGTAGGTCTGTCTTAGGGTTCTGCCTAAACTGCCTACAACCGGCCTGTCTCAAGGCAGTTATGAACTCTAGATTATCCTCAAAAACATTAAACCACAAGCTAAAAATTCTCTTCACTAGATCTCTGTCGCAGGTCTAATTTTCTTATCTTTCATCATTTATCTTTTTCCTAATTCTTATTTTCAGTATAGTTTATTTTGCTTCCAAGTGTTTCCCCTGGATTCTGTATGCTGTTTCAGAGGGAAGAATCATCCTGTCATAAAATTATTTCTTGAGCATTCATTACATCTCTCAGGTAAAATGGGTTCTTTTATGGTATTGATTCATTTGAGTTTTCTCAAAATGGGAAGAATTTTCAAAATGGTGTTTTCTTCAAGGTTCAAAGTAGGTCTTAGCCTCATCTTTACTCTTTTTGAAATTCACTTTTCAAATTCTTGTCCCTCTTTTTATCTTTTTAAATTTAAATGTTTTATTTTTACTACTCTTTTATTTGGGTATAGTTGATATTCAGTGTTACATTGGTTTCAGGTTTTCAATATCTCCATACATTATATTATGATCACTACAAATATAGCCACCATCTGTCACCATATAACACTATTATAATATCATTGACTATATTCTCTACACTGTCCCATATCTCTTTTTAAAATCTCTGATTTTTATGTTTTCTGTTATTCCAATGTTCGACCATCATTTTACTTGGATACTTTAATAAACTTTGCCTGATTACACACTCTTTGCTGAAAACCATAGCATTGGATTAATAGTAGTCTTCTTCTTCTTCTTCTTTTTAAATTAACATATAATGTATTATTAGCCCCAGGGGTACAGGTCTGTGAATCGCCAGGTTTACACACTTCACAGCACTCACCAAGCACATACCCTCCCCAATGTTCATAACCCCACCACCCTCTCCCTACCCTCCCCACCCCCCTGGCAACTCTCAGTTTGTTTTGTGAGATTAAGAGTCTCTTATGGTTTTTCTCCCTCTCAATCCCATCTTGTTTCATTTATTCTTTTCCTGTCCGCCAAACACCCCACATTGCACCTCCATTTCCTCATATCAGGGAAATCATATGATAGTCTTTTTCTCTGGTTGACTTATTTTGCTAAGCATAATACCCTCTAGTTCCATCCATGTCATCGCAAATGGCAAGATTTCATTTCTTTTGATGGCTGCATAGTATTCCATCATATATATATATATACATATATATTTCATTTGTTGATGGACATCAAGGTCCTTTCCATAGTTTGGCTATTGTGGATATTGCTGCTATAAACATTTGGTGCACGTGCCCCTTTGGATCATATAGTAGTCTTCTTTACCTCTATCAGAACCCCAGGAAGCTTTATTTATTTATTTACTTACATAAACGGGTGATCCAACACAACTTTTTTTGATGTTCAAATGTATTATAATGTCTTACCGCTTAACACTATGCTTACTGCTCTCTTTCACTGTCTGACTAAATCCTCATCATCACTATGCCATTTAATCAGAAAGAACATTTGAACTCAAAGTTCTCTCCATTTCGGGGAATGAAGACTCCACCCTTATGTTTGTGCAGGTAAAATAAATGTTGATATTTTCTGTCCTGCACATACCCCATCCTGTTCACCAGAATATTCACCATCAAAATAGATACAAAATAAAAACCATACCTCACCACTTCTATTACCACCCAGTATGCTAAAAACACCATCATATGTTCCTGAATTATTGACTTGATTGATAACCCCACTTCCACACATACTGCACTCCTTTCTCCCTGCAAATTTATTTTGGTACAGCAACTTAACCTAAAAATCAACTCAGATGATTTTATTCTGCTGTTGAAAGTCTTTTGGTATCTTCCCCTTTCATATTAAATAAAAACTGAAGGCGTTTCAATGTACTAGAGCGTCATACATCAATACGTTCTTCCTCTCTCCACCACTATGAACTCCTCATTGGCCTCCTTGCTTTTCCTCAAAAGTAACAGACCAGCTGTTCACACAAAGTCTATATACTTACTTGCTCTGCCTAGAGCAATCTTTTCCTTTAATATTTGTATAACACCCTCCTTCACTTCCTGGGTCTTTGTGCAAATAACATCTCATAAATAAGATATAACCACCCCACACAAAATACAATTAACTTTCATCCCAGCATTCTCCAATGGCTTTTACCTTTCTTGTATTTCTTTGTAACACTTATCACCATCAACCATCAATGATTATTCTATAACTGGTTTATTTTCTTATTGGAGACAGAGAGAGAGAGAATTGGGAGGGGGCGCAGAGGAAGAAGAAAACACCCCACTGCCTAGACAGCCTGCTGGGGAGTTACATCCCAGGACCCTGAGATCATGACCCAAGCCAAAGGCAGTCACTCAATGGACTGAGCCACCAAGGTGCCCCTCTATTATTGGTTTATTTCACTATTATATTTCAAAAGAATGCAAGCTCTTTGTGGTCAGGTATTTTATATGTTTTATTAATTGAAGTATTCTCAGAAAGGTAGCTGGCAGATTGTAAGGGCTCACTAAACTGTATTTTGTTGTTATTATTGGGCTCCTTTATGGGCTTTACCTCTTACGCTAGTGTCTATCCTTCAGATGTAAGCAATAAGAATAGAGCCCTGCTACCTGTTCAAATGAGTAAAAAGCCTGTATTAAGTGGATATTTTAAAAGCTAAATGAATGGTTTAATAGTTGTATATAGGGGGAAAGGGAACATATTTTCCACGGTTTAGAAGTGGAGTTCTTTTATAGAGTTCTTGTACAAGCCTACACTATTGAACGATAATGGGCAGTTGTACATTACAATTATACAAACACTTTGGTAATTTATATCCTTTTTTTGTAATTCATGACTGGATCATTTAATTCCTTAGGAGCATTATAGCATTTCAACTTTTCATGTTCAATAAACTTATTGGGGTTGCTACCTTTTTTATTCAAATGGAGAAATAGTCATGATTTCATCTAAAGAAAGTGTTATTGTTTGTGTTGTTTTCCAGGAATGAGTCGCACATGCTAGTTTAAAAGTTTTGTTAAATTCCCAAGTGTGTCACCGATAAAAGCCTTTTGTAGATTAGTAACTTGATCACAACAGAAAAGTTATGTAACACTCAATTGTTATACTATCTTTGTTTCCATCTTGCATTGTAATAACACCCATCTTAACTCTATTTAAGACAAGTCATCGCCAGATGGCTTTCTGGCATTGATTGCATGATATGAAATCTAGTATAACTAAAAGTTTTTGGTTTTAGTAGCCTATCAATTCTAAATCAATTTAGAAAAATATATGTATTTGAATATAAGATAAATTTTTAAATTATTTGGCAATAGTAAACTAAACTTTTTTTTGTAAATTTTTATTTTCTAAAATTTCATTGAGCTCTTTTGCAATAAGAAACAAGTTACAAAAAATTAAGGTTTATTTACCCCAATTCAAAATTATTAGGAATATAATCATAGAGGTTGAAGTATTTAAAATATTGAACCCCAAATATTTTATTAGGTAAATTCATGAATGCTGAGCATTCACTGTTAAAATATACTAATACTATTGATAGACCGGTAGAAGCCTAAAATCAAATATTTATTAAATATTTATATCCATATCTTTTCATGGCTTGGTAATTCATTTCTCTAGCATTAAATAAGATTCCATTGTTTGCATGTACTACACTTTATTTGACCTTTCACCTATGGAAGGATATCTTGGTTGCTTCCAAGCTTTTGTCAGTAATGAATAAATCTACTATAGACATCTTTGTGGGTATAGATTTCATCTTCTTTGGATAAATACCAAGAACTGCTACTGCTGAATCATCTGGCAAGAATATGTTTAGTTTTGTAAGAAACTGCCAAGTTGTTTTCCATTCTTTATTCTCAATAGACATGGAAGAACTTTCCTGTTGCTCCACATCCTCACCAACATTTCGTGTTCTGTTGTCAGTGTTCTTGATTCTGGGTATGTACTGGTGTCTCTTTTTTGTTTTAATTTGCATTTTCCTGATGACATATGATGTGAAGCATCTTTTTTATATGCTTATTTGCCATCTGTAATATTTTCTTTTGTGAGGTATCTGCTAAGGTTTGGCTCATTTTTAATCAGGTTTTTCCCCCATTGTTGAGTTTTAAAGGGTCTTTGTGTATTTTTGATCAACAGTCCTTTGCCAGATGTGTATTTTGCAAATTTTTTCTCATAGTCTGTGCTTTGCCTTTTCATTCTCTTGTCATTGTGTTTCACAGAGTAGACATATTTAAATTCAGTGCTTGTGATTTTGTAGCTAAAGTTATTTCCAAAACCAAGGTCATTTAAATTTTCTTCTATATTACCTTCTACATGTTTCATGTTTAGGTTTATAATCCAACCTGAGTTAATTTTTGTGAAGAGTGTATGATATCTGCCTGGATTTATTTTATTTTATTATTTATTTTATTTTTATTTTATATTTTTACATTTAGCTTCACCATTACTCCAGAACCATTTGTTTAAAAGATTGTATTTTGCTCTCTTGTATTGCTTTTGCTTTTATATTAAATATAAAATATAATTGATAATATATATTCTGTTCCTTTAATCTAGTCTTTCTGTGGTATTACAATATCTTGCTTCCAATTATCGGAATGGTATACTTTTTTTAAGATTTTATTTATTTATTTGACAGAGAGAGAGATCACAAATAGGCAGAGAGACAGACAGAGATAGAAATGAGGAGAAGCAGGCTCCCTGATGAGCAGAGAGCCCAATACGGGACTCGATCCCAGGCCCTGGGATCATGACCTGAGCCAAAGGCAGAAGCTTAACCCACTGAGCCAACCAGGCGCCCCATCGTTATGGTAAACTTTGAAATCAGTCCTCAGGCTTTGTTCTCCTTCAACACTATGTTGACTATTGTGAGTCTTTGCCTCTCCATATAAACTTTAAAATAAGTTTGTTAATATTAAAAAAAAAGAACTTGATGGAGTGCATTAATTGTATAGATAAACTTGGAAACCAGTGACCTCTTGAGCTTAGCAGGAGATAGACCATGGACATCAGTTGTCACAGTGGTGCCTCTGGCAGAACCTATTGCAAATACCTAGGCAAAATGAGACCTCAAGAATCTGAAAGAATGTGTAAGAAGTACTTGATATATCCCTTGGGTATGATTTATTGAAGTGTCCACCTGTCTGAAAGCTGGGGAATCTAGATAAGGGAGGGAAAATTAGTTATGATAAAACATATCAACAAACATGAATAAATGTTGTAAAACTAATTGTCATGGCTCATATACAATATGACCAACAGAGGGACCATCAAAAGGAAAGCATCAGTTATGTTTATTGTGAAATGTTTTATTCAAAATAAAGCAATGAGAGGGGAAGACACAATGAGAAAATTAACATTTTTAAAATGGTAACCTTCTTACAAAATGGAATAGGGTTTATATTCTAAGTAGTATATTGAAAAGTAAAACATTGGGGTGCCTGGGTGGCTCAGTGGTTTGGGCTGCTGCCTTCGGCTTGGGTCATGATATCAGGGTCATGGGATTGAGCCCTGCATTGGGCTCTCTGCTCCGCAGGAAACCTGCCTCTCTCTCTCTCTCTCTCTCTCTGCCTGCCTCTCTGCCTACTTGTTATCTCTGTCTGTCAAATAAATAAATAAAATCTTTTTTAAAAAAAAAGAAAAGAAAGGTAAAACATTAAAAAATAAAATTTAAATTTAAAAAATTATGTAATTTTTAAAAAGGTTAAAAATAGCAGAACCATTTTTTTTATAACTGGAAAATACATTGTTTATATATCTATCAAAAATAACTTCTCGGGTTCCTGGGTGGCTTGTGGGTTAAGCCGCTGCCTTCAGCTCAGGTCATGATCCCTGGATCCTTGGATCCAGTCCCACATCGGGCTCTCAGCTCAGCAGGGAGCCTGCTTCCTCCTCTCTCTCTGCTTGACCCTTCGTACTTGTGATCTCTGTCAAATAAATAAATAAAATCTTATATAAAAAATTTTAAAAAAATAACTTGTCATGTCTGGAATCAGGAGCATATGGAAAAAAATAATATCTGAGGACAGTACTTCTGCCATGTTTTGTGCCTTGTTAATATTTTTAAACAGTCAGGAAACTTTTAGCTTTATTGAAATACCTGCTAAGGTAACAGCAGTGCCTTTTGGAGCCCTATGACTACAAAAATTAATTGCAAATATTCAAAATGTTTACTATGGTGTCACTATTTAGGGCCACCACCAAGTATGTTTCAGAAGTAAGCATAACTGTTACTCTTCCATAAGTCAAAAGGGCATATTTTCAGGAGTTCCATGTGCTGTACCAGGAGTTGATTCAAGTAATGATTTTTGTCTATAAAATAATTCACTTTTCAATCTAACATTCCTCATTCCACATTATAATAATAAAAACTAGGAGGAGACTAAAACAAACAAACAACTACAACCACAACAACCAGCTTTTCCTTCAGTGGAAAAGTAAATATAACCTTATGAGTAGCCTGAAATTTATTTTTAAATATTTTTAAGATAAACGTTTTTGTTAGAAAACCATATATTTTATATTATTAAGAAATAACAGGCAAGGTTTTATTAACTTCTAAAAAGTCTAGTTACTTTTATTTACCTATTAACTCATCTCTTTATGAAGTGGAACATGATCACACCTATTGTATCTAACCAAGTTTGTATGCTTTGGTTATTTTATGTTTGCTATTTCCTTGCTTAATTTTTGCAATATTTGATACATAATAGTATCTTTAAGTCCATCTACGGTTTCAAAGAATTTGTTTGAACTTCATAAAAATGAACCATACTTTTTGCACTATCCTTGTTTTACTTCTCTATTAACTTTCCAAGATTTATTGACGTTAGAGTGTGTAGCTATCATTTATTTTTATTCCTCCATAATGCTATGTTTACAAATTTATTTTTATCTGTACTTTTAAAAATATGTTTATTATATACCATTTCTCATCTCACGTAACACTCATGTTACTTCTACACTTATCAGATATAATGTAACTGAAAACCACAACTCAGCAACAATATAGCACCATTTTTCAAAATTAAATGGCTTATCAGAATTCTTTAATTCTATCCTTTATTTGTATTAGATGACCCTTTATTCTGGTATTTGGCATTGTTCATATGGAGGAAAGCTTATAAGTTGATATTCCATCAATAGAAGGATTTATTATGAGTGATTAATTATTTTCATTTAGAATGCATAGAATATGGTTGATTTAATATTTCTTTCTTACTCTCTGCCTGGAACATAGTGCTATCTATGTAATAGCCACTAAAATATTAAGTTAATTACCTAGACTTTAAACTTCATATGAATAGGAATAACATACAGAACTCTTCTCAGATTGGGACACCTGGGTGGCTCAGTCAGTTAAACGCCTCAGCCTTTAGCTCAGGTCATGATCTTAGGGTTCTGGGACTCAGTTCTGCAACAGATTCCCTGCTTAGCCGGGAGTTTACTTTTTCCTAATCCTGCTGCTCCCCCTGCTTGTGGTCTCTCTCACTCTCTCTCTTACTAATAAATAAAATTAAAAAAATAAATTCTTCTCAGATAGCTAATATAGAATATCGTCTTTGTATTCATCAAAGGGAAAGTGCCATATAATAATGAAATTCAGACTACTTCAAATTCATTTTTTAACCAGTAAGAAAGTACTGGAAACAAGCCAAAAATGTCTTTAATGAATTAAAGAAATAGATTGATTTTCAATATCTTAATGTTTCTAAAATTAATTCCAAGGTTTTTATATTAGATATCAGTGTAAATATTCATTATACAAGGATATTCTAAAAATAAACCTGAGTAAACTACGTGACATATATGATGACAAAAACGAGTTTGACAAAAGTCAGTTTGGGTAAACTTACAACACCTACCACCTGAAACTCTTGTTCTATAATTTAATTATTTTAATTTACAAAAATACAAAAATAATATATCAGAGTAAGTATATTGATAGCTTTGAAGGTATGCTCTGGTTGTGCACTGTTTACTATTTAAAGGGGAATCAAATATGTGATGCTTATGGTGTGACTGTATTAAAATTCAACAAGTTCAGAAGCATACGAGGAATAGAATAAAGACAAAAGATGACCCTTACTTATCCAAAAATAGACAATGGTATAAATGTGCTAGTTGGGGAGAGAATCCAGTCTGTAGATGGAGGATGTGGTAGTGGAAAAAAAAAAAGACACAACGTTTTGGTTGAACGTTTAGCACTATATTTAACAAAGTGAAATTGTGTGTTAATAGCCTTGAATAAAATCCAAAAACTATTTTCAATTCATTGAAGATTATTTAGGAAAACTTGAAAAATACAACTTGATAAGGATTCCAATAAAAGATTAATAAGCAATACAAGTTTGAAAATTTTTCGTATATTTTCCCTAAAAAGCCATTTGATTTAAATTAAAAAGAATTCTATTTACCTGCCACTTAAATAAGAGGAAATTATTTGGTTTTATAATAAGTCAATGAAATAAATTCACATATCTTTAGAAAACAGATATGCACACTAATTTAAAAATAATACTGCTTAAGCTGTTCAGCAAACATTTCTAAAATTCCTTGCCATCAGCTAGCTCTGGAGTTCTGCTAGGTGAGTAAGGCCATGTATGTTACTGCTCAGAGTACTGATGCAAAGCAATTGTCCTCTTCGCATCCATTTTTTGCCGTTGATATATCATGCTATGTTGTTTAGAGATACATAGATGGCCCTACATAAAGGCCTTTTTTTGTGTGTATACGGGTGACTGTGATTTAACTTTCAAATCAGATGGCTCCTGATTTACAATGATTCAACTTATGATATATTTGGCAATGATGTGAAAGTGAAAGTGATTCAGTAGAAACTTTACTTTGAATTTTGAATTTGGGTCTTTATAAAAAGGGCCAGTGACATGTGGTATGGTGCTGTCTTGTGATGCTGGGCAGGGGCAGTGAACCACAGCTCCCAGTCAGCTAGAAGATTACAGGGGTGAACACCTGATATTCTTACAACCATTCTATATATAACCATTCTTCTTTTTTTAGTGTAATATTTAATAAATTGCATGTGATATTTGATACTTTGTTATAAAATAGGCTTTGCTTAAGATGATTTTGCCCAAATGCAGGCAAATGTTAGTGTTCTGAGTATGTTTAAATAAGCCTAAGGTAAGCTATGATATTTGATAGTTTAGGGGTATTAAATGCATTTTCAATTTTTTATGGGTGTCTCTGTACATAGCCCCCTTGTAAGCTGAGGAACATCTCTATATGTATATGTAGCCTTGGTATGGCTTACATATTATTGGCATGAAACATCTAGAACAGTACGTGTGCCATATAATTGTCTACAACATCAAACAAGTTTCTTGAAAACTTGTGCCAAAGGGGTTATGTCTTTAAGGATTCTTATTTCAGAAGGCTTCTCTCTCTCAAACGTAAGATTTTTCAGAAGTTAAGTGAAAATCTGACCAAACTAAACATTTTTCCATTTTCCCTAGTGAGCAAAGATAGCTAAAATCTATCTGCCATTTTCAACACTGTACTCAACGACTGTAATTCTAATTTAAGAACAGATTATTTATACAAAACCACATGTTGGCCTAATCTTACACAATATTCATAAATCTCACTCAGAGCCTTGGACACTTTTATTTGTTGAGTGTATATGGTACTACGGACATTCATCTTTTTTGACCTCATAGCTTCATGTATGTCTATACTTTTGAAAATACATGCATCATAGTTCCATTGTAAAATATCTGGGTTATAAAATGTGCTATGCTATCAAAATGGTAATAAGAACATACAAATGACCTGATGCAATGAACTGGACCAGATTGCCAGATATCACATTTCATACCAGCAAGACTGAATTATAACTCATTTAACTTCTTTCGTTGTGTACAGTATTATACATTAGTCAGTACTATAGTAAATAAGTACTTTGGACAGATGTAAATATGCTGTAATAAAAAATGTTTTCCTTCTTTCTTTTAGTCCTTTTTACTTGTAAGACTAGCCACAAATACCATACCTCCCCCAAAATAATTTGCAATCCAAATTTATCTCTAAATGAATTTATTGCACAGAAAAAAAATATATATATATACACTTACAGTAGACATGTTCAAAAATACTTACACACCAGCAGGGACCTAAATGTAAGCAGTATAGTTGTTTTGTTTTGTTTTGTTTTGTTTTGTTTTCTTTAAAAAAGGAGGTTATGTGAAATATTGGAATTTTATTTCGAGGCCTAGTATTTCAAGACAGTTAACTACACTTACAGTGTCAACAGCCTCTTGTTGGCAGTATAATTTTATTGGCTCCATGGAATAACAGCAAGAATTTACTATTGCTTCTTTCTTTTATGACACACACAGAAAAAAGAATGACACATTTCCTCAAGACCAACCAGAATCATTTTAACCTATCAAAATGGATGGGAGGCCTTCACTGCCAAAGTCACTGCTGGGTTTTCACAATTCATTGCAGACAATCTGCTACTCCCATTATGATAAAGGAGAGAAGAGTCATAATCAGGGAAGAAAGCTAGATTAATACTTGGAATTATCATTGAATTATTTAGCCTGCTATAGGATTATTATTATTACTGTCATTTGATAATTTTCTCTCATTTTATTAAACACAACTGTGAGTAATTACCCTACCTAATATTTCTCTGTATTGGCTGACTAGCTAGCAAACATTCAGCTGTCTTAGTTAATAAACATGAATAACTGGTATAAAATATGTTTTTTTAAAAATTTTATTTATTTCCTTGACAGAGATCACAGGAAGGCAAAGAGACAGGCAGAGAGAGAGGAATGGAAGCAGGCTCCGAGCTGAGAAGAGAGCCCACTGTGGGACTCAATCCCAGAAACCTGGAATCATAACCTGAGCCGAAGGCAGAGATTTTAACCCACTGAGCCACCCAGGCGCCCTAAAATATGGTTTTTTTTTTTTATATAGAATTATAGTTTTTGCCAAAATATGGAAGTAGCTGGAGCTGAATGCCTCCTTCAAAGTCAGCTCTTTAAAAATTATGCAAGTGTAATATGGAACTATTTCAGATATTAACCAAAAACAAAGAAATGATAATAAATTCCTTAAAAGACTCAAAGTTGCTCTTGACTGGTATGTTCAAGCTCTATTCCTGTTTGGAGGACAGGTTTTAACAGGCCTGTCACTGTAGAAATCAGCTGGATGTTTAAAGGCTATCAAAACTGTACAAAAACCTTGAAGGGGTAAAGACTTGAAAATTTTTTAGAGAGATTAGCTCCCTAAGACATTATTCATCCACACATTTTCCTCCAAACAATTAAGACTGATGGTATGAGGGGCACCTGAGGGGCTCTCTCATCACGTGGGTGGTAGGTTAAGCCTCTGCCTTCATCTCAAGTCATGGTCTCTGGGTCCTGGGATCCAGCCCCACATCAGGCTCTGCTCAAAATGAAGCCTGCTTCCCTCCCTGCTTGCCTGCCTCTCTGCTTACTTGTGATCTCTCTCTCTCTCTCTCTCTGTCCAAAAAATAAATAAAATCTTTAAAAAAATGCTGATGGATGCTAAATTATGAAAACTGCTCCACCAAATGATGCTTCTTCATAAGGTTTTAAGAATTTAAAATTGTAAGAATTTAAAATTGAAACTTGATCGTAGGATTTACCTTATAGAATAACATCAAGTGATGGCAGTTATTATTAGTTCTGAAGTATTTGTGATACTGTTTTTTTGGCCTCATTGTAAATTTATTTTTAATAAATCATTATTTAATATATAATAATGTATATAATATACTATATATAACATATATAATGTATATAATAAATACATTCATTCATTTTTTATTTATTTATTTATTTATTATTATTATGTATTTATTTATTAACTCAAAGACAAGAAAATGAATGACATTATTGAGAAATTGGCAAGGACTGGAACAGACAACTCACTGAAGAATATATTGAGATGGCAATAATGATATGAAAAGATGCTGTGATGATCCACAGCATGTCTAATTAAGGAATTGTAAATTAAAAGAACAATGAGGGGCGCCTGGATGGCTCAGTGGGTTAAGCCACTGCCTTTGGATCAGGTCATGATTTCAGGGTCCTGGGATGGAGTTCCACGTTGGGCTCTCTGCTCAGCAGGAGCCTGCTTCCCTTTCTCTCTCTCTCTGACTGCCTCTCTGTCTTCTTGTGATCTCTCTCTGTCAAATAAATAAATAAAATCTTTTTAAAAAATAAATAAATATATAAGACAATGATATATCACTACACATCTATTAGAATGGCTAAAATCCAAAATACTGACAACATTAAATCCTTTTGACGATGAGGAACAAGAGAAACTCTCATTCATTCTGGTGAGAACACCAAAATGGTGCTACCACTTTGGAAGACAGTTGGGCAGTTTCTTACAAAACTAAACATATTCTTACCATATGATCCAGCAATCGTGGTCCTTGGCACTCACCCAAAAGAGCGACAACTTTGTGTACACAGAATCCTGCATGTAAACCTGTATTTGTAACAGCTTTACCCATAAGTGCTAAGAGTTGGAAGTAATCAAGATGTCCTTCAGGAGGAGAATGGATAGATAAACTGTGGTCCATTGAAACAATGGGATATGATTCAGCGATAAAGAGAAATGGCTATCAAGCAATGAAAAGGCAAGGAACAAACTTAAAATCCGTCATAATAAGTGAAAGAAGTCAATTTGAAAAAGCTTCATGTTGCAAGGATCCAAATATATGACGTTCTAGAAAAGGCAGAACTATGCAAACGGTATAAAGGTCAACGGTTTGTAGCAGTTAGGAGAGGAGGAGGATGAACAGGCAGAGCACAGAGGATTTCTAAGCCAGTGAAAATGTTCTGTATGATATGTATGATATTTTAAATATATATCGCTACACAGTTGTCAAAATGCATAAGATACTATACCAAGAGTGAACTCTATGAGAAAAGGTTTTTTAAATATTTTATTTATTTATTTGACAGGCATCAAAGCAGGCAGAGAGGCAGGCGGGGAAAGCAGGGGTTGTGGGAAAGCAGGCTCCCTGCCAAGCAGAGAGTCTGGTCTGGGGCTCGATCCCAGGACCGTGAGATTATGACCTGAGCCGAAGGCAGAAGCCTTGACCCACTGAGCCACCCTGGTGCCCCACCAAGAGTGAACTCTAATGTAAACTGTGGACTTTGGGGTGAGAATGATTTGTCAGTGTAGGGTCAGTGAGCATGAAAAATTATCACCGTGGTACAGGATGTTGATAATGGGGAAGGCTGTGTGTATGTGGGGAAAGGGAATTTTACTTTGATCCCCAAACTACTCTAAAAAATGCAGTCTGTTAAAAAAAAAAACTTTATAATGCAATATAATACAAAACAAGAATACATATCAAGAGAGAAATAATGTTTAAAGGGAACAAAGAACTTCGGTAATGTGTACCTAGGGATTTTGATTGCACATTTGTAGGAAGTTCACATTGTCATTAGCAATTGTTTATCTGTGAAGTAGAAGTAACATAAAGAGTGTTGAAAACTCAAAAACGCAACACTAAAAAAATTCCATCTATGGGCTCTTAAAAAAATGGAACAAAATTTGCTTGGCTTTTTAAGCGTTGTGGGGAATGAAGGGACAAAATTTAAATTCAGCTTCATAAATGATTGGATAATATGTTTCTACAAAGAAGGCTCCTCTGAGTAACATAGAAATGAACATGGTAGCAGAAAGTGGAAAAAAGCTTACATCTCTTGTGAGCTCAGGTTCTCTGAAACCCTGTCACTTAGTGGAGACAGTAACTGTTCGATGAATAGCAAATGGTAGTCTTTCAGATCCCCAATTTTCACTAAGAATCGTGAATGGATTTTTTTAAAAATATGTAAAGAATGTCTACAGTGCAAGTACCTGCAAATAACTGACATTTTGGAGAGAATATTTTAATCAGCAGAAAAGGTAGAAATGAAAAAAGTTCCACGATCAGAGTAAACATATGGAATTAAAAAATAAAAGATAAAAAAATTTTTTAAAGGATTTATTTTTAAAGGACTTTAAACATAAGTCCTTTTTAAGAGACAGTTGGCTGTTTAAACCAAAAGTAAAATTCACTAAGAGAATCACGACGTTATTTATTGGGGTAAAAGGACCTGGAATGTGGAAAGGCCCATTCTGAAGAGGAAAAAATAGAATCACTAACAGACTCATGTCTTGCACAGCCAGTGGCTAGAAATCCTGCCTCATGAGACCCTGTGCTAGAACGCTGGTAGAACCATCTAGAACTATGTTAGTCTTTCTTGGAAGCCAACAAGTGTTTGCCCAGTTAAGGGCACAGTAACAATAAGTCACGTTAATTTATAATGATTATAGATATCTTTAAAAGACTTGTCAAGTTCCTTTTAGAGTAACCCTCTCCCCACCCTTAGAGAAATTTATCTGTGGTTCACCTCTTTGAAATACCTCATTGTTGTCCCACATTTACCATACCCAAAAAAAAAAAAAAAAAAAAAAAAAAAAAGCTTTTTATTAACAAAGTGTTCAGAAGGTGGCGCCACAGTAAACAATGAGAGATTTCGCTGCCCAGACAGTTTTGTTGCAGAAACAGCTGAAAGAACTCAGGTCAGACAGAGCCAAGGGCTGGAGGGATTTTTAAAATTACAAAAACCGAACCAATCAAACCAAAACAAAAATCAAAAACAATGGCCAAGATTTCAAGTTGTCTACTAAAGGTATGACATTCTCCTAAGACATGCGAGTGACTTGATCAATATATTTATATAATTTATATTTGAAGAAGAAGAAACTATTTGATGCAGCAAATCCTCGTTGATTAAAAATTACCAGGATGGGGGTGTTGGGAGGCTCAGTGGTTTAGGCCTCTGCCTTCGGCTCAGGTCATGATTTCAGGGTCCTGGGAAGGAGCCCCACATTGGGCGCTCTGCTCAGCGGGGAGCCTGCTCCCCCACCCCTCTCTCTGCCTGCCTCTCTACCTAATTTTGACCTGTCAAATGGGTAAATAAGATCTTAAAAAAAGATTTACTAGGTGTGAAATACCGAGCCTATGGGAAGGAAAATGATTTCACCTGATCTGACTAGGAAGTGGTTGAAACCTGAATTAAGTGCTATAAAAAGAGTCAAGACCTGGGAAATATATGGGTAAAAAATCCCTAGAAAAACAGCAATAATAACGGGCTGCTCTGAATTGATCCAGATCCTGCAGTAGGCAAAATAGAGCTGGTTTTAGCCAGAGGATGATCTCCGTTTGTCTTCATAATCTGGCATTTCCTGCAAGCCAGGCATGGGGCTCTGCACTAGAGCTGCAAATGCTGGGGGGCCGTCACTCTCCCTTTTCTCTTCTCAGGGGTACAACGGGCATGTCCATGGTGCAGTGTGACAGGTTTTTACCACAGGGAGATAAAAGACTGCCAAGAATAGGTTGGAGCTGGGAAAAGCCAGTTAGTAAAAGATTTTCAGGGGAGGTGATAGACAAGGGCAAAGTGAAGAATGAGGATGAGTGTGTCAAGTTTCAAAGTGCCAGAAGGCAGAACAGTGCATTCGGGAATCTACAGCAAGTTCATGACAACCGACAGCTGATCTGGTAGCATCACCTGGGGATGGAGGCTGAGCCTCGGGGTTAACACTGGGGGTGAGATGGTTTGTATATTATGCCAAGGAGGTGACGTACTACACTGTGGGGGCACAGGGAGCTACCGGAGGATTTCAAATAACAGAATCGTAACCATAATAGAGTATTTAATTGCATCCTAGCTTTCATCAAGGGTAAGATGCACTATAGTTTATGTTCGACTAAGAAAGAGAAATGCTGTCAGTTAAACTAGTATATGTCATCAAGTGCAAGACTTATTAGAATGGGGGTGGGACAAATCTTAGAACAAGTAAACTGTGGTATTAGAAAAATTAAGAAAGGTCGAACACTTGGATCAACTATAAAAGTGATTATTGCTTACCATGTGCCTCAAACTATATTAAGTCTTAGAACAAGAGACGATTTCATCTTGAAGCCCCGCATCTGTTAGACCCAAGGTACAGAGGGCAGTAGCCAATGACCAGCAGGCCCCAAGTGCCATGTGCATACTCTAAGAGCAACTGCCTTTGAGAGAGGAAACGGTTGAGAGTGGGCTTTCTGAGGTAGAGAATTACTATCTGGGAAAGTAGGAAAATTGACACAGAATCGGAATTGATGCCCCTACATGACAGAGTTGGTGAAACTTCCCTTCTCAGAGATCTTGAGTCTCCTCAGAAATGTATTTTTCATTTTGGACAGAACATTCAGGATAAATATGATCTGTTCGAGTTCCTGGTTCTCTCATCAGGAGTGTTTCTTGGCTTCACTGGCACAAGAAAGGGTTTTGATAATCCACGGTAAATCCTGACAAAAGCAAAGCACGGTATCTATGAAAAACTAACCACTCAGAAGAGAACAACAGATAAAAGACCAGGCCGACCTGACGCTGCAGGATAGGTAAGGTTGGTCCGGAAACAGGGGTAGAGGGGAAGTGCCCATCCTCTGCTAGAAGAGCTAGAGAAGACCCCTTCCGGAGAGACCACCAGGAGAGGAGAGCAGTAGGTGCTGATGATGAAGAATATTTTAATCAGCAGAGGAGGACAAAATGACAAAATTCCAGGATCAGAGTAAACATATGCGATTTAAAAATAAAAAATAAGAAATAAATTTTTTTTGAAAGGACTTTTTTTTTTTAAGGACTTTAAACAAAAGTCCTTTTTAAGAGACAGTTGGCTGTTTAAACCAAAAGTACAACTCACTGAGAGAATCGCCGCATTATTTATTGGGGTAGAAAGGACCTGGAATGTAGAAGACCCATTCTGCAGTGGAAAAAATAGAATCACTAACAGGCCTCATGCCTTGCACAGCCAGTGGCTAGAATCCCAGCCTCATGAGACCCTGTGCTAGAAGGCCGCTAGAACCATCTCAACTATGTTAGTCTTTCTTGGAAGCCAACAAGTGTTTGCCAGGTTAAGAGCACGGTAACAATCAGTCACGTTATGTTATAATGATTTTCGATATCTTTAAAAGCCTTGTCAAGTTCCTTTTTGAGTAACCCTCACCCCACCCTTAGAAAAATTGATCTGTGGTTCACCTCTTTGAAATACCTCATTGTTGTTCCACATTTACCATAGCCAAAAAAAAAAAAAAAAAAAAAAAAGCTTTTTATCAACAAAGTGTTCAGAAGGGGGCGCCACTGAAAACAATGAGAGTTTTCGCTGCCCCGACAGTTTTGTTGCAGAAACAGCAGAAAGCACTCAGGTCAGAGAGAGTCAAGGGCTGGAGGGATTTTTAAAATATCAAAACCGAACCAAATCAAAGCAAAACTAAAATCAAAACCAATGGCCAAGATTTCAAGTTTGCTACTAAAGTTATGACATTCTCCTAAGACATGCGAGTGACTTGATCAATATATTTATATATTTATATTTGAAGAAGAAGGAACTATTTAATGCAGCCAATCCACGTTGATTAAAAATTACGAGATATGGTGGCTCCTGGGTGGCTCAGTGGTTTAGGCCTCTGCCTTCGGCTCAGGTCATGAATTCAGGGTCCTGGGAAGGAGCCCCACATTGGGCTCTCTGCTCAGCAGGGAGCCAGCTCCCCCACCCCTCTCTCTGCCTGCCTCTCTACCTACTTGTGATCTGTCAAATGGGTAAAAAAGGTTAAGTTTCCTTACCAAAATAAATTTGCAGGGAGAAAGGAGTGCAGTATGTGTGGAAGTGGGGTTATCAATCAAGTCAATAATTCAGGAACATATGATGGTGTTTTTAGCATGCTGGGTGGTAATAGA
Source organism: Mustela nivalis (assembly GCF_964662115.1). Classification (NCBI taxonomy): domain Eukaryota; kingdom Metazoa; phylum Chordata; class Mammalia; order Carnivora; family Mustelidae; genus Mustela; species Mustela nivalis. The sequence continues at coordinate 11,132 of NW_028134858.1, read as the reverse complement.
AGTGGTGAGGTATGGTTTTTATTTTTTATCTATTTTGATGGTGAATATTCTGGTGAACAGGATGGGGTATGTGCAGGACAGACAATATCAACATTTATTTTACCTGCACAAACAGAAGGGTGGAGTCTTCATTCCCTAATATGGAAAGAATTCTGAGTTCAAATGTTCTTTCTGATTAAATGGCATAGTGATGATGTGTATTTAGTAAGACAGCTAAAGAGAGCAGTATGCATAATGTTAAGCGGTAAGACATTATAATACATTTGAACATCAAAAAACGTTGTGTTGGATCATTTGTTTATGTGAGTAAATAAATGAATAAAGCTTCTTGGGGTTCTGATAGAGGTAAAGAAGACTACTATATGATCCAAAGGGGCACGTGCACCAAATGTTTATAGCAGCAATATCCACAATAGCCAAACTATGGAAAGAACCTTAATGTCCATCAACAAATGAATTATATATATATGTGTGTGTGTGTGTGTGTGTGTGTGTGTGTGTGTGATGGAATACTATGCAGCCATCAAAAGTAATGAAATCTTGCCATTTGCGATGGAATGCATGGAACTAGAGGGTATTATGCTTAGCAAAATAAGTCAACCAGAGTAAGACACTATCATATGATTTCCCTGATATGAGGAAATGGAGGTGCAATGTGGGGGGTTTGGGGGACAGGAAAAGAGTAAATGAAACAAGATGGGATCGAGAGGGAGGCAAACCATAAGAGACTCTTTATCTCACAAAACAAACTGAGAGTTGCCAGGGGTGTGGGGAGGGTAGGGAGAGGGTGGTGGGGTTATGAACATTGGGGGGGGGGTGCTGTGAAGTGTGTAAACCTGGCGATTCACAGACCTATACCCATGGAGCTAATAATACATTATATGTGAATTTAAAAAGAAGAAGAAGAAGAAGACTACTATAAATCCAATGCTATGGTTTTCAGCAAAGAGTGTGTAATCAGGCAAAGTTTATTAAAGTATCCAAGTAAAATGATGGTCGAACATTGGAATAACAGAAAACATAAAAATCAGAGATTTTAAAAAGAGATATGGGACAGTGTACAGAATATAGTCAATGATATTATAATAGTGTTATATGGTGACAGATGGTGGCTATATTTGTAGTGATCATAGAATAATGTATGGAGATATTGAAAACCTGAAACCAATGTAACACTGAATATCAACTATACTCAAATAAAAGAAGAATAAAAATAAAACATTTAAATTTAAAAGATAAAAAGAGGGACAAGAATTTGAAAAGTGAATTCAAAAAGAGTAAAGATGAGGCTAAGACATACTTTGAACCTTGAGGATAACACCATTTTGAAAATTCTTCCCATTTGAGAAAACTCAAATGAATCAATACCATAAAAGAACCCATTTTACCTGAGAGATGTAACGAATGCTCAAGAAATAATTTTATGACAGGATAATTCTTCCCTCTGAAACAGCATACAGAAACCAGGGGAAACACTTGGAAGCAAAATAAACTATACTGAAAATAAGAATCAGGAAAAAGATAAATGATGAAAGAGAAGAAAATTAGACCTGCGACAGAGATCTAGTGAAGAGAATTTTTAGCTTGTGGTTTAATGTTTTTGAGGATAATCTAGAGTTCATAACTGCCTTGAGACAGGCTGGTTGTAGGCAGTTTAGGCAGACCCCTAAGACAGGCCTACCTTGGGCAGGTGGTGTTGGAGGAGGCCATTGGGCTGGACAAAGACAAATCCAAAGATTTGACTAAAGTGTCTGTGAAGATGTTGAAGTCAGATGCAACAGAAAAAGACCTGTCAAACCTAATCTCAGAAATGGAGATGATGAAGATGATTGGACAGCACAAGGACACCGTCAAACTGCTGGGTCCTGCACACAGGACGGTCCTTCGTACACTCTCACGGAATATGCCTCCAAAGACAACATACAGGAGTACCTGCAGGCCCAGAGGCCTCCTGACCTGGAGTACTGTTACAATATCAGCCACAATGCAGCAGAGCAACTCTCCTCCAAGGACCTGGCATCCTGTGCCTACCAGGTAGCCTGAGGCATGGAGTACCTTGCCTCCAAGAAGTGCATACACCAAGACCTGGCCACCAGGGAAGTGCTGGTGACAAAGGACAACATGATGAAGATCTCAGACTTCAGCCTTGCCAGAGATATCACCACATCAGTTACTATAAAAAGACAACCAACTGTGGACTGCCTGTGAAGTGGATGATCCCTAAGGCCATGTTTGGCCAGATCTACATCCACCAGAGTGACTTCTCGTCTTTTGGGGTGATCCTGTGCAAAATCTTCACTCTGGAAGCCTCCCATAACCTGGAGTGCCTGTGGAGGTGGTTTTCAAGCTGCTGAAGGAGTCATTTGATGGATAAGCCAATAAGTGCACCAGAGAGTTTTACACAATAATGAGGGGTGGCTGGCATGTGGTACCTTCAAGCTGCTGGTAGAAGACCTGGATCATACTGTGGCCTTGACCTTCAACCAGGAGTACCCGGACCTGTCCTTGGCCCTGGAACAATACTGTCTATGCTTTCCCAACACCCAAAACTCCACCTGCTCCTCAGAGAAGAATTCCACCTTCTCTCATGTGCCGTTGCCCAGGGAGGCCTATCTGCCCTGACACCCAGCCCAGCTTGCAATGGTGGACTCAAATGACTAGTATCCCTATTACTCCTGTCCAGATTCCATCATAAGCTGTAACCCTTACCCCCCACCCTCCCTGCAAGACTCACTGCCTTCTCCTTTGTTCCGTTCCTACTGGCAGGAGCCAGCTGCCTACCTGAGGCCTTCACACCTTGAAGTTCACCTCTCTTCCCCTTCCTCTTCCTCCTCCTTACAACCTGCTCATGAAAGAAAGGCACAGAGAGGCAGATACTTGCTCATGGCTACTTCCTTCCCTCCCATATGTTGGACCAAGATTCCTCCCTGGCATCTGGTACTGCCTGGACGTCGAGGGAGTGGGAGATGAGGCATGCCAGTGAAAGCTGTCGGAGCTCTCCGGTTTTGGTTTTGTCTGCTTAGCATAACATGTAAGACTGAGTTCTGGTGGCAGGGACCTTGTCCTTGGGGCTATAGCACTAGCGAGGGGAGGTCAACTGCTCTGGGCCGTGGCTAAGAGCAACTCCTGCTCCAGAGATATGGTGCCAAGGGCTTATTAATTATGATACTAATTTGCTTTGCTGACCAAATGCCTTGTATCAACAGATGGGAAGGCAAAGACTGGAAGCAGTGTTGTGACCATGGGGTCCAGCCCCAAACTATGAAGAAAACACAAAGTGTATAAATCTGAGTAAGTATATATTTACACACCTCTTTAAATAGGTTGTTATCAAAGATTTAATCAATGGGTAATATGCTTCTCATGGCTTTGAAGCATCAGTTGCCATATATTAAAAACAAAGGAAAGAGGTGTCTGGGTGGCTTCCTCCGTAAGTGTCCCTTCTTTTCAGGTCATGATCCCAGGGTCCTGGGATGGAGCCCCACATCAGGCTCTCTGCTCAGTGGGAAACCTGCTTCTCCTTTTCCCTATGCCCTGCTTATATTTCCTCTTCCTGTCTCTCTGTCTGTCGAATAAATAAAATATTAAAAAAAAAGAAACAAAATGATTTTAAAAGGTTTTTTTTTTTTTAATTTTCTATGGGTGCCTGGATGACTCAGTTGTTTAAGCAGATATTTGCCTTTGGCTGAGGTCATGATTCCAGTGTACAGTGATCCAGCCCTGCATGGGACTACTTGCACCCCGAGGAGCTTGCTTCTTCCTCTCCCTTTGCACGTTATTCCTCCCGCTTGTGTGCTTCCTCTCTATCTCTCTCTTGCTGTCAATAAACAAAATAAAATCTTTTACTAAATAAATTAATAAATAAACCTACGTTCAGTTTAGGTCCCTTAACAAAAATTGTTACTGCTTCATTTAAAAAAAAAAATAATTTAGAAAGATGCTTCCAGAGCTAAAAAGCTGGTTTTTTTTTTCAGGATTAAATATAGAAGTGCTTTATAAAGTAAAAGAAAAAATATGCTATATTAACACTAATCACACTATACCTTTGGTGGTTATATCAAGATAATGAAAAGTGATTTTAAAGCAAATTTCATTATCAGACATAAAGATCAAGTCAAAATTACAGAAGAGTAAAAGGATGAATTTATCAGGGAGTATAATAATTCTTGACTTTTAATACTTAATAACAGATTTGGGGATATATAGGGAAAAACTAAGAACAAAAATCATAACTTCTACCTTAGAAGAGAAATGGAAAAAGGTTTCAACACCTTTATTTTGAGATTATATAGACAAATGGTCATCAAATTGGTAAGATATGTAAGACATGAACAAAATTATCAACTAACAAGATATGCTTGATATTACAGAACACTCCCAACAACCGCAGACTACATATATCTTAAGCCATGATTTTCTTTGCAAAGGTCAACATTGATAATGTTCTGGTCATACCTCCGTGTACCAAGAAAGAAGTAGCATATTTCTTGAAAGACACAGCTATCAAAGCTCCATTGAGAAACCGTAAAGATGGAGAAGGGATTTGCAAATTATATATCTGATAATGGACATCAACTCTGATTATTAAAAAATGAATAAAAATAAAAAACCTTTAAAACCAAACAGAGTATCCAATTTTACATATGAAGAAAATTATTGAAGAGACATGTCACCAAAAGGATATGGATGGCTTATAAGCACATGACAAATTTCTCAACATTTAGACATTAAAGAAATACAAATTAAAATCATAATGAGACATGCTTACATATCTATTAGAATGACTAAAATTATAAAGGCTAATTGTACTTCGTCTGAGCTAGATTGAGAAGCAACAAAAAATCTAAACTGTTGTTGGCATATATCATGATACCACCACTTTGGAAAATAGTTTGAAAATTTTTTTAAATGCAAAATACGTTGCAGTTACACCAATAGCCATTTTACTTATAGGCATTTAACCAAGAGAAACAAATCCTATGTTCATACAAGCACTTGTATATGAATTTCATAGCAGCTTTATTTTTAAGAATTGAAAACAGTAGAAATGTTCATCAATGTCCATCAAAAGAGCAAAGACAAATTATGATCTATTCATTAAAGAGATTACTATTCAACATCAAAATGAACTATTTACAATTGGAGATTCTCAAAGTAATGATGCTGAGAAAAGAAAAGCCAGGCAATGAATAGAATATACTGTGTGATTCCATGACTATAAAAAAAATCTAGAAAATACAAATTTATATAAAGTCACAGTCATCAAATATATTGGTGTGATTTTAGTGCCTTCTTCTGTGATCCCATAGCTTCCTACACTTGGATCTCCAAGCATTTGTTACACCATGTGAAAATATGAACTCTTTTTCTTTATTCTGTCTTCCTAGAATAAGAATCCTTGAAATTTTATGGACATTTGAACTCTCAGTTATTAGCAGAAATTCTATCACACAGTAAGTTTTCAAATATAAAGCCAGCGTTTTACAATGACTTCTAAGCTTTTACATGATCTAGCCACTCATTTAACCTTTGTGACCTCTTTCCCTGCTACTCTTCAGTCCCTCACAGTGGCCTCCTTGCTATTCCTCAGATATGCCAGGCACGATCCAACCTTATGGCCTTCAAGATAGCCAATTCCTTTGTCTGGAGTGACCTTATTGCTGATAGTTCTGGGCAAATTCATCGCCTTTCCATACGTTTGTTCAATTGTCAGCTTCATTGTAACTAACCTGATCTTTCTATTAAAATTCTTACCTCCCCACCCCCTGCCTAGCAACCTTGATTTTTCTCACCCTGATCTAATTTTTCTTTTTCCCCATTGCACTCATCATTTTTGAATGCACTATGCAATTTTTATTCAGGTTTATAGCTTTTAATTGTCTCACCCATTAAAATAAACGTTCTACAAATCGAAGTATTTCATTTACCAGTGTAGTCTGAAGTAATATCTGCCATATAATAGACAGTAGACAATTGGTAAATTTCAGAATAAATTAATGTTGAGAGTATACTGAATTTCATAAGTCATTTCAATATTTTTTCCAAAAAATAAACTATGTAAAACATACCTTAAATTTACTTTCAAAATATTTTGTAGCATATAATGAACAAAATAAGACAAAAGAAGACAAAAAAACCCCAAAATAAGCAAAAGCCTTAAAAAACAATCATATGAATAACCATTTCAAACTTACTTAAAAATTGCATTATACCACACTCCTAGATCCTCTCTGAATGCTCTAAAATAACCCTTCAAAAGAAATACATTTTTAAAAATTACAGATTTTTTGGCAAATAATTTAATAAAATAAAAGTTTCATTCATCTATGTAGATCATAATAAATGTTTTTAATAAGCATGAAATTATAACTCTGAAGTGTGCTAAAATGAAACCACCTGCTAAGGGTGAGAGAACAAAAATAAACATCATTTTTCCAAATAAGAGAAATTTATTACCTTTGAATCAAAGCATGTGGATTTGTTCAAAGTGGCAATAAAGGAATATGGAAACACAATCCATAGAAAGTCATATTTTAGATTTCTAAAAGTCTTCAAAGTGAAGAGTATATATTTCTTAAATGCTACATAATGCTACATAATGAGAAGATGACAGGTTGTGACAAATAGCATTTTAAAAGCTCTACTCATAATGGAACGGAAGGTGTCATTTCTCTATAATTTTATATATGTCATTAATTTACTATATTTGGATACAACACATTACGAAACAGATGTTCATCAAAGACTAAATCATTTTTAATGAAACATAATAATTTGAACCTACATCTATTAATCATTTTTTTCAATCTAACATGTATAGTCTCGCTAAACAATTTATCAGATATTGACAAATTTAAAAAAAATATAGGATAAAAAGTCGTGTTTGGAAAAGTAGATTTTCTTGAAATTTGCATTTAAATGAAAATATTTGCTGATATTTTTAAGACTTTAAATGTTATTTTTTATATATCTGACCTATCAGATGATATAAAATTTTTGGAGAAAATATGACATATTTTTTTTATCTTGTTGAAGGTATTAATAAAGATCAACTGATTGAATTATTTGTATTGTGATATCTTAGTTAATAAACATGAATAACTGGTATAAAATATGTTTTTTAAATTTTATTTATTTACTTGACAGAGATCACAGGAAGGCAGAGGGGCAGGCAGAGAGAGAGGAATGGATGCAGGATCCCTGCTGAGCAGAGAGCCCACTGTGGGACTCAATCCCAGGAACCTGGAATCATAACAAAGAAATGATGATAAATTCCTTAAAAGACTCAAAGTTGTTCTTGACTGGTATGTTTCAAGCTCTATTCCTGGTTTGAGGACAGTTTTTAACAGGCTTGTCACTGTAGAAATCAGCTGGATGTTTAGAGGCTATCAGAACTGTGCAAAAACCTTGAAGGGGTAAAGATTGAAAATCCTTTAGAGAGATTAGCTCCTTAAGGCATTATTCATCCACACATTTTCCTCCAAACAATTAAGGCTGATGGATGAGGGGCACCCGAGGGGCTCTCTCATCACGTGGGTGGTGGGTTAAGCCTCTGCCTTCATCTCAAGTCATGGTCTCCGGGTCCTGGGATCCAGCCACACATTGGGCTCTGCTCAAAAGGAAGCCTGCTTCCCTCCCTGCTTGCCTGCCTCTCTGCTTACCTGTAATCTCTCTCTCTCTCTCTCTCTGTATGTCCAATAAATAAATAAAATCTTAAAAAAAAGGCTGATGGATGCTAAATTATGAAAACTGCTCCCTCAAAATGATGCTTCTTCATAAGGTTTTAAGAACTTAAAATTGTAAGAATTTAAAATTGAAACTTGATCGTAGGATTTATCTTATACAATAACAACAAGTGATGGCAGTTATTATTAGTTCTGAAGTATTTGTGATTCTAAATTCTTGGCCTCATTAGTAAATTTATTTTTAATAAATTATTTAATATATAATAATATATATAATATATATTACAGATAATATATATAATAAATTCATTCATTCATTCATTATTTATTTATTATTTATTATTATTATTTATTCATTTATTAACTCAAACACAAGAAAATGAATGACCTGATTGAAAAATTGGCAAGGACTGGAACAGACACCTCACTTAAGAAGATATTGAGATGGCAATAATGATATGAACAGATGCTGTGATGATCACAGCATGTCTAATTAAGGAATTGTAAATTAAAAGAACATGAGGGGCGCCTGGACAGCTCAGTGGGTTAAGCCGCTGCCTTGGATCAGGTCATGATCTCAGGGTCCTGGGATCGAGTTCCATGTTGGGCTCTCTGCTCAGCAGGAGCCTGCTTCCCCTCTCTCTCTCTCTGACTGCCTCTCTGACTTGTGATCTCTCTCTGTCAAATAAATAAATAAAATCTTTTTAAAAAATAAATAAATATATAAGACAATGATATATCACTACACATCTATTAGAATGGCTAAAATCCAAAATACTGACAACATTAAATCCTTTTGACGATGAGGAACAAGAGAAACTCTCATTCATTCTGGTGAGAACACCAAAATGGTGCTACCACTTTGGAAGACAGTTGGGCAGTTTCTTACAAAACTAAACATATTCTTACCATATGATCCAGCAATCGTGCTCCTTGGTACTCACCCAAAAGAGCGACAACTTTGTGTACACAGAATCCTGAATGTAAACCTGTGTTTGTAACAGCTTTACCCATAAGTGCCAAGAGTTTGAAGTAACCAAGATGTCCTTCAGGAGGAGAATGGATAGATAAACTGTGGTCCATTGAAACAATGGGATATGATTCAGCGATAAAGAGAAATGGCTATCAAGCAATGAAAAGACAAGGAACAAACTTAAAATCCGTCATAATAAGTGAAAGAAGTCAATTTGGAAAAGCTTCATGTTGCAAGGTTCCAACTATATGACCTTCTAGAAAAGGCAGAACTATGCAAATGGTATAAAGGTCAGCGGTTTGTAGCAGTTAGGAGAGGAGGAGGATTAACAGGCAGAGCACAGAGGATTTTTAGGCCAGTGAAAATATTCTGTATGATATGTATGATATTGTAGATATATATCACTACACAGTTGTCAAAATGCATAAGATACTATACCAAGAGTGAACTCTATGAGAAAAGGTTTTTTTAAGATTTTATTTATTTATTTGACAGGCATTAAAGCAGGCAGAGAGGCAGGCGGGGAAAGCAGGGGTTGGGGGAAAGCAGGCTCTCTGCCAAGCAGAGAGTCTGGTCTGGGGCTCGATCCCAGGACCGTGAGATTATGACCTGAGCCGAAGGCAGAAGCCTTAACCCACTGAGCCACCCTGGTGCCCCACCAAGAGTGAACTCTAATGTAAACTGTGGACTTTGGGGTGAGAATGATGTGTCAGTGTAGGGTCAGTGAGCGTGAAAAATTATCACCGTGGTACAGGATGTTGATAATGGGGAAGGCTGTGTGTATGTGGGGAAAGGGAATTTTACTTTGATCCCCAAACTACTCTAAAAAATGCAGTCTGTTAAAAAAAAACTTTATAATGCAATATAATACAAAACAAGAATGCATATCAAGAGAGAAATAATGTTTAAAGGGAACAAAGAACTTTGGTAATGTGTACCTAGGGATTTTGATTGCACATTTGTAGGAAGTTCACATTGTCATTAGCAATTGTTTATCTGTGAAGTAGAAGTAACATAAAGAGTGATGAAAACTCAAAAACGCAACACTAAAAAAATGCCATCTATGGGCTCTTAAAAAATGGAACAAAATTTGCTTGGCTTTTTAAGCGTTGTGGGGAATGAAGGGACAGAATTTAAATTCAGCTTCATAAAAGACTGGATAATATGTTTCAACAAAGAAGGCTCCTCTGAGTAACATAGAAATGAACATGGTAGCTGAAAGTGGAAAAAAGCTTACATCTCTTGTGAGCTCACGTTCTCTACAACCCTGTCACTAAGTGGAGATAGTAACTGTTCGATGAATAGCAAATGGTAATCTTTCAGATCCCCGGGATTTACACTAAGAATCGTGAATGGATTTTTAAAAAAATATGTAAAGATTGTCTACAGTGCAAGTACCTGCAAGTAACTGACATTTTGGAGAGAATATTTTAATCAGCAGAGAAGGTAAAAATGAAAAAAGTTCCATGATCAGAGTAAACATATGGGATTAAAAAATAAAAGATAAAAAAAAAATTTTTAAAGGACTTTTTTTTAAAGGTCTTTACACAAAAGTCCTTTTTAAGAGACAGTTGGCTGTTTAAACCAAAAGTACAACTCACTAAGAGAATCACCGCATTATTTATTGGGGTAGAAAGACCTGGAATGTGGAAAGGCCCATTCTCCGGAGGAAAAAATAGAATCACTAACAGGTCTCGTGCCTTGCACAGCCAGTGGCTAGAATCCCTGCCTCATGAGACCCTGTGCTAGAAGGCCGCTAGAACCATCTAGAACTAGGTTAGTCTTTCTTGGAAGCCAACAAGTGTTTGCCCAGTTAAGGGCACAGTAACAATAAGTCACGTTAAGTTATAATGATTATAGATATCTTTAAAAGCCTTGTCAAGTTCCTTTTTGAGTAACCCTCACCCCACCCTTAGAGAAATTTATGTGTGGTTCACCTCTTTGAAATACCTCATTGTTGTTCCACATTTACAATAGCCAAAAAAAAAAAAAAAAAGCTTTTTATTAACAAAGTGTTCAGAAGTCGGCGCCACTGTAAACAATGAGAGTTTCTGATGCCTGGACAGCTTTGTTGCAGAAACAGCTGAAAGCACTCAGGTGAGAGAGAGCCAAAGGCTGGAGGGATTTTTAAAATTATAAAAACCAAAGCAAAAATCAAAACCAATGGCCAAGATTTCAAGATTGCTACTAAAGGTATGACATTCTCCTAAGACATGCCAGTGAGTTGATCAATATATTCATATATTTATATTTGAATAAGAAGGAACTATTTGATGCAGCAAATTCACGTTGATTAAAAATTACCAGATATGGGGGCTCCTGGGTGGCTCAGTGGTTTAGGCCTCTGCCTTCGGCTCAGGTCATGATCTCAGGGTCCTGGGCTCGAGTCCCGCATCGGCCTATCTGCTCAGCCGGCAGCCTGCTTGCTCCTCTCTCTCTCTCTCTGCCTGCCTCTCTGCCTACTTGTGATCTCT